>NC_088366.1:59547663-59555515 GCF_034508935.2 Berghia stephanieae | reverse complement strand
TGTTTAAATTGTGTATTTCCAGAGCCCGAGAGTGTTTTTAGCACTATTCAGTATCAATAAAGAGCTCGTTTTTATAAGGTGGCCTATGTTAATTGTTGGCAACAATATGGATATATATAATTTTCAATGTATGTCTTCATTTATTTTAAGAATGTAATGTGCCTAGAAATTGGAGTAAAGTGCTATACAATTGTCATTTATTACTATAATATTTTTAATTATTATTTTGCTATTGTGAACTAGCCGATGATTCATTTTAATAACTTTTACAATTTAAACACACGTCCAAAACAGGGTCTTAGCCACTTTCCGAACTGTGTTCTGGTCGTTGTTTGGCCGAGGAGAGCCTAATGCGGTAAAACTGGGTGGTTATAACAACACGTTTACAGAGGATATTGGTTACATCATCTATGGTGGCTACAACATCGTCATGGTTACAGTTTTGCTCAACATGTTGATCGCTATGATGACCGGTCATTTACCTACATTGCTGTGAGTTTGAACAATCACCCTTTCATCCATTGGATAAAAATTGATAACTATCTATCTATCTATCTATCTATATATCTATCTATCTATCTATCTATCTGTCTATCTATCTATCTATCTATCTATCTATCTATCTATCTATCTGTCTATCTATCTATCTATCTAAACCGGGACACGCACAATTCCGTCATGACCCAAACAACTGTACGCTTGGACCATTATATAATATAATATGTGACCCATCGTCTCAAAACGGTATTATGTCTGAACGAACCAGATGCTTAAAAGCCGAAGTAAATGTTAAACTGGTCAAAAATATAAATTGTTGGCATTAGCACCTTAACATATATGGTTGTCATTCTCCTCAATAAATCATATAAACTCAACACAAGTCTGATATTTCTGGCTATAAATTCAATTTTCAACATCTTAACCAACCCGACTTAATACCGTTTTGAGGCGAAGGGTCACATATGAACATATTTGAACATTTATATAGAGCATTTCCACCGAGTTGCCCTGCTCAATATGCGCCATAATGTTTCATTTATTCCCCCCCCCCCCCAGCAGGTCGTATGAAACCGTATTTTAATTTCATGAAAATACGAATCGCCTGTTTGCCTGTTAGGCACACTTTTTATACCAACACTCTCACAATACCAGTCACTGCCTATAGTAGCCAGGTACTCATTTACACCAGAGTCGAGGGTAGAACCCAAGACCTTCCGATCCGAAAGCGAGTGTCATACCACTAGACCACATAGCCGCATGTATCCAACAACTTACAGGAAAAGTGTTGAACAACAACCTGGCGATAGGGAACAAAAATGTAATTTCAAAAAACTGCCCTATTTCAATATGTAACTCAAAGGGGCGTGGCTATATTGGTTGATTTGGTGCCTTGCACCGCATCCATCTTGTAAAAATGGATCACAGCATTTTTTAAAAATAAAACTGAGAAATGGTATATACCGCCTCTTATTTATATGAGAAAGTCTTTTCTTTAATTTTTTTTTTCTTTCTTTTGTATTTACAAACATAACATGTTTTAAGTCATTTTCTTCTGATTCTGGCTCCACCTGACTAACCTTTTTTTTCCTTTCTTTTCTTCCACCTTTCGCAACATCCAGGAAGACTCTGACAGAGAATGGAAATTTGCCCGTAGTTTGCTGTACATGGACTACATCCAGAAAGGCGGCACCCTACCTCCTCCTCTGAATATTATCGGAACACCAAAGGCAGTCTTCAGGTTTTTCTTCTGCTGTTGTTGCAACGACGACGATGACGATGAACCCGGTGAGTTCGTTGTTTTGGGATTTGTTTGTTTGTTACTGTTTTTGTTGTTTTTTGTTGTTTTTGTTTTAGTTTTTGTTTTGTTTTGTTTGACTTTTTAAAACATTTGGGTTTTTTGTTTGTTTGTTTGATCTCTTTTTTTTTTTTGGATTGAGTCTCTTTTTTTTCTTTTTGTTTTCTTTCTTTTGTTATGGAGCGGGGGGGGGGGGGGGTTAAGGAGGGGTGGGGAGGTTTTGCTTGCTTTCTATTTTAAATTTTATTTATGGATTTTATTGGGAGGAGCATCATTTATTTTAAAAATTATTTTTTTATGCTTTCTTGTCTGTAATGTCCTCTTTTTCTGTATTGTTTCATTGAAACATTTTATGTATTTTGCAGCATTTATTGAGCAGATGGATTCAACTCGTTAGTAGGGGCTGGAAGTATTGGAATGGTCAAGAACTGAATTGGGCTATCTAAAAGGCCTTATATAATACAAATCCAAAAACATCTTGTGTTGTTCTCTTTCAATATATTGTAATATTTTATATGTAATGCTCAATTTTCTTAATGTACACCTGCATACTTCTGAGAAAGTTCATAAAACGATCTGTTTTAGGTTCCATCTTCAGAGCAAAATAAGGCAGTACTCACATTCAGTCAATCGTGTCGAAAATGAAAATGTGGCACTAAATCACATATTCTAGTGTAAGGACTTAGAAACGTTATTCAACCTTGCTGATGGTAAACTTTCGTCACTAGCAAGGTCACTCCTGTTAAGTTTGTAACTTCAAATTTTGAAGATTCCACAGACCACAGTATTTTTCTTTCATTGGAGATGTGAGACTATTCCACTGTCTCAATGTCGATGGTATGAACGAGTACAAGTGGAAATCCGCTCTTGAATGGGGAATCATAAACTTTGATGACTTCCTCTTATCTTGTTGAATAGCACTGAGGAGTAAATTAACTTGATCGTTTAGGCCTTTGCAAAATATTGTTACTTTGTCACGCTTTCTTCTTGTTGTAGTCGTTCGAGATTTAAATCAGTTTCATGTTTTTTATCTTTGTCCATTTGATTTATACATTTCACTGCTCTGTTTTGTATTTGTATTTCTTCATAAAACCTACCGATTTTAACAATGTCAAGCATTGAGTTCTGGTCCAGTGTTGGACATTGGAATCTACATGTGGTTTGGATGGCTCTGCACGACGGTGTCTCGTCTTGTGATAAATATTGGCGTTACTGAGTATGGTTAGTGACCATATGGGTGACCAATTTCTCACCCCCCCCCCCCTCGGACGTCGTGTTCAATGGGTTGGGCATTTAACACGTATTAACACGATATCCAGGTGTGAATGAATACCTTAAAAGTTACCTTTACTTTTCGAAACGGAAATGTCGGTTATAATGAAACACCGAGGACAAGAGAGCATTGTGGACGACGAATCCTTGGGAATGCGCATTTTAAATGTTCAAATATTCCTAATTAATTGTATTTGTATTCCTCCGCTTACCGTAAACCATAACTTGTTTTGCAGAAGATTTGGATGATTTTGAAGAGCCGCCAGCGATGCCCCCACGCCGTGGACGGCCACAAGCATTAGACAACGGTGTGCCCAATATCAAGAACTCTCCTGTGAGAAAACAAGCTTCTCTCGAGGGCGGAGGGGTGAGTAATAAATAAATAATAGTTTTATAGTTAATAGTTATTAATAGCAAAGTGAGATGATGAGAAGATTATATTTTGCATGTATTTCAAGTTGGGGGGGGGGTATGTAGAGCAATATCTTTTACCAATTGGATTCAATAGTCTAATGTCACGTCGCCCAGCAAAGGCGGCCATCGTGGTTCTAAAGAAAGAAAATCGGTACGTTTTATTCTTCATGCTGGCTAGAACTTTTCATATGTCTTGTGATCAGAATGTGTAAAAGTCAAAACATGATCAGATTTTTTATTTTTTTTTCCCTCTGGATACGTTTTTATGCTCGTCGGAGAAATATTTCATAATGGCGTCCGCCATTGTTCCGATAGTTTAGACCCAGTTACTAAGTTACAATGCGTCATTTCGAGGGAAGTGACGTTAAGACTGTTGAAGCGTATTGTGATTCCAGTGCTAAACAAGGTTTTATAGCAACACAGAACATGTAAGACTCAGTCACAGACTCAGTCACTCTGGTTTATATATATTATATATATATATATATATATATATATATATATATATATATTATATATATATTATATATATATATTGAATCGTGTTTGATACAAATATGGTACGAAAAGTGCTCGACATGTAGTAATGGAGTGAATTATTATTTAAAATATTTACCACAATGTTTGGGTATCAACAAGAAGAATCAACAACAGTCAACAAAACAACTCAGTCCTGAAGATGGCAAATTAAGCCTGAAACATTGATGTAGACTGCCCCAAACATTGTGGTAAATATTTTAAATAATATATATATATATATATATATATATATATATATATATATATATATATATTATATATATATATATATATATATATATATATATATATATATATATTATATATATATATATATATATATATATATATATATAAAGCATTCCTCCCGTCGTAGCCTACCGTGGACAGTGAAGACTATTTATTTATGAGATATTTTGGAAGATGTTAAGAAAGGCGTCCAGAGACCGTCACAAGTCAGCTTCTATGGTCGATGTTCTATGTCGCAGAATATATTTTTTATCTAAAAAACGAATAAAAAGGGAATATCTAACTAGCATTGATAATTTTCCTTGTTAGGCCTAATGATAAAACTGAAATAAAGTTAATACATTCTCATTTTTTAAATATACATTTCTCCAATTGAAGAGCGCTCATCCTAGTGACGACATTTCCGCCGTAGAGTTGTATGAGGCAAATGGGCGTGTCAACGCAGGATTTGAAGGCACTCCAACCAGAGCCACGCCCTCAAAACGACCTGCTATTGTCAACGTGGAGAATGAGGAAGAAAATCTTACTTACCAGGTAAATCCTTTAATAGAATTCCGTTGAATTGAGTTGAGACGACATGTGATTTTTTTTTTTTTTGCAGCTCTAATACTCCAATTATTTCAGGCACTTTCGGTTTTTTTTCCTTGAGCAAGATTATTAACACCCCAATTTGCTCACTTGGACAACACGGGTGATTCCTGTTGACATGAGACATCTTGTTTGATGAGTTATCTGTATTCCTTCGTGGAATGCCTGGGCGACGATATCTTATGATGTCGTGGCGGAATAGGCATAATAATAATATATATAATACCCCAAATTGTTTTGGCTTCATTGTTGTAATGGAGATGCTCTCAAATCAATGCAAAATATTCTCCATTACAGTTACAGTAATCTTAAAACCAGCCCATAATTGCGTCCGTTATCATAGACACTGCCAAATATTATGTTTATGTCGAGTTGAGACTTTTTTTCAATAAATTTCATGCTCGGATTTGTTTTTGCAGAAGGAGGTAGAAGGGAAGAAGAAGAAGAAGAAGAAGAAGAAGAAGAAGAAGAAAGAAGAAGAAGAAGAAGAAGAAGAAGAAGAAGAAGAAGAAGAAGAAGAAGAAGAAAGAAAGAAAGAAAGAAGTAGCAGTAGAAAAAGAAAAAGAAAAAGTAGTAGTAGTAGTAGTAGTTAGTAGTAGTAGTAGTAGTAGTAGTAGTAGTAGTAGTAGTAGTAGTAGTAGTGGGGTAGTAGTAGTAGTAATAGTAGTAGTAGTAGTAGTAGTAGTAGTAGTAGTAGTAGTAGTAATAGTAGTAGTAGTAGTAGTAGTAGTAGTAGTAGTAGTAGTAGTAGTAGTAGTAGTAGTAGTAGTAGTAGCAGTAGCAGTAGCGATAGCAGCAGCAGTTGGAGGTGGTGGTGGTGTTGGAGGAGGAGGAGAAGCAAGATGAAGAGTGGGAAATTAAAAGATTGGTTTACAAACGTTAGATAACCTATGCCATTTGCATACTTATCAATCACATCTGCTCATTGTATTTATTATATTTGCCAGCAAACCATGCAAAGAATTGTACAGCGCTACATCTTCGACATTCAACGAGAAGCGGAAGTTACCGAGGGTATGGCGTACCTTTACAACTTCTCTCTTTATATCTTTTTAATATATCTTTGCTCTCAATTCCAAATTTATCACCCCCTCATCAATATTGTCAATGGTAATGCGTCTCGTATCGAGTTGCTCAAATATTAAATTCATTTTATGTGTCTCAAAAAAAAATAATAATAATAATGTGTCATAATAGATACTCGTGTCTGCTTTTCTCAAAACGATACACTTGTTAGCTTGACTCGTTCTCTGCGACTTAGCGGAGATGATGCAGTAGAGTTGTTACTCTCGTTTTGAATGTGACCACAGTTGAGGATAATAATTGAACGTTTAAGGATAGTTTTAATATCCGTCCTCTTTACGGATTTGCTCACCTAAAAGAAAAGTTAGATATATGTGACCCTTCGCCTCAAAACGGTATTAAGTCGGGTTGGTTAAGATGTTGAATATCGAATTTATAGCCAGAAATATCAGACTTGTGTTGAGTTTATATGATTTATTGAGGAGAATGACAACCATATTTCACGGTGCTAATGCCAACAATTTATATTTTTGACCAGTTTAACATTTACTTCGGCTTTTAAGCATCTGGTTCGTTCCGACATAATACCGTTTTGAGACGATGGGTCACATATTGAGACAGACAACTTTTATCATGCCGTCATTATTTTTTTTCTTCGTTAGTTTGTTATTTTACTGTTAGACAAAATGAAATTCTATACGAGACGTATTATTTTGATTTTAGTTTTAGTTTTTAAGCATACAAGTGTGTAGTGATTTTATTTGTGAAGCCTTGTTTTCTGTTGTATAGTTGAGAAAGCTATGCAGATGTGCCTGTAAACCTGCTTGTAGTTAAGACCATCTTACAATAGAAACGAAGAGAATTATAATCATAATAGGTTGTAATTATTGGGGAATCATTAATTTATTGAGTCTTACAGTCAAAGGGAGCAAATTACAATAATAATAGTTAAAGTAATTATGGGGAATCATTTAGGTGTTCAGAACACAACGTATTACAAGTTACAAACTATTTACAAGTTTACAATGTAATCACCTATAAACTGTGGAGTGATATTCCATCATATTGGAGGTTTCCACTGTAGCTTCACAACATCCACAAGAAGAAGAAGAAGAAGAAGAAGAAGAAGAAGAGGAGGAGGAGGAGGAGGAGGAGGAGGAGGAGGAGGAGGAGAGGAGGAGGAGGGGGAGGAGGAGAGGAGAAGAAGAAGAAGAAGAAGAAGAAGAAGAAGAAGAAGAAGAAGAAGAAGAAGAAGAAGAAGAAGAAGAAGAAGAAGAAGAAGAAGAAGAAGAAGGAGAAGAAGAAGAAGAAAAGAAGAGAAGAAGAAGAAGAAGAAGAAGAAGAAGAAGAAGAAGAAGAAGAAGAAGAAGAAGAAGAAGAAGAAGAAGAAGAAGAAGAAGAAGAAGAACCATAATTTATTTCTTGGTGATATGGTTGCTTTAGCCACCATCATGGTTCATTGGTCATTTAACAGTTTCAACCACAGTGCTCCACGCCAAGCTCATCATCCATCACCGATACAATTTATAGCATTACAAAAGTAGTGTTTTCCAACCACTTACATTCCACAATCTAGAGTTTATCTTTTTTTTTACTCCTTAAATTTTCCAGTATCTTTATGAAAAAATATTTTTGTTGTTGTTGTTCGTTTTGTTTGTTTTTCTTTTGTTTTGATTTTTGTTCGATTGTTTTTTTGAGTTGTTGATTTTTTGTTGTTGTTTTCTTTTTTTTTTATTTGTCTGTTTTGTTTGTTTTGTTTTGTTTTGTTCGGCTTTTTTTTTTGTTATTTGTTTTTTTAATGTCTGCTTCTTGTGTATTTTTTGTTTTTGGTTTAACTTTTTGTTTTTGTTTGTTTTTTGACATGTTAGATTCCAATCTTCTTGTTTATGGTTCGAGTTTATTCTTAATTCTGCCATCAACTTTTCTTTAAAATCAAACGCAGTAGCCTAGCCTCTTGGGCTTATATTTAAGTTCCAATAATATATCAAACTC
>NC_088366.1:59543658-59547563 GCF_034508935.2 Berghia stephanieae | reverse complement strand
AAATAAACCATAGCGCTTATGTCTGGAACCGGGGCATTCGCAAATTCTCTTTTGTGTTCCACTTTTCGATCGAATTAATCTCTATTTTATCCGTCTATTTGCAAAGATTCGTACTTTATAAATAGGACTATGACGCTTATGTCTGGACTGGGTATTCGCAAATTTTCCTTTTGTGTTCCACTTTTCGAATCGAAATAACATCTAGTCTATCCGTTTATTTGCAAAGTTTCTGCACTTTATAAATAGACCATAACGCTTATGTCTGGACCGGGCATTCGCAGATTCTGCTTTTGTGTTCACTTTTCGAATCGAATGAATCTCTATCTTATCCGTTTATTTGCAAAGTTTCTGCACTTTATAAATAAGACCATAGCGCTTATGTCTGGACCGGGCATTCGCAAATTCTGCTTTTGTGTTCCACTTTTCGAATCAAATTAATCTCTATTTTATCCGTCTATTTGCAAAGATTCTGTACTTTATAAATAGGACTATGACGCTTATGTCTGGACTGGTATTCGCAAATTTTCCTTTTTGTGTTCCACTTTTCGAATCGAAATAACATCTAGTCTATCCGTTTATTTGCAAGTTTCTGCACTTTATAAATAAGACCATAACGCTTATGTCTGGACCGGGCATTCGCAGATTCTGCTTTTGTGTTCCACTTTCGAATCGAATGAATCTCTATCTTATCCGTTTATTTGCAAAGTTTCTGCACTTTTATAAATAAGACCATAGCGCTTATGTCTGGACCGGGCATTCGCAAAATTCTGCTTTTGTGTTCCACTTTTCGAATCGAATTAATCTCTATTTTATCCGTCTATTTGCAAAGATTCTGTACTTTATAAATAGGACTATGACGCTTATAGTCTGGACTGGGTATTCGCAAATTTTCCTTTTGTGTTCCACTTTTCGAATCGAAATAACATCTAGTCTATCCGTTTATTTGCAAAGTTTCTGCACTTTATAAATAAGACCATAATGCTTATGTCTGGACCGGGCATTCGCAGATTCTGCTTTTGTGTTCCACTTTTCGAATCGAATGAATCTCTATCTTATCCGTTTATTTGCAAAGTTTCTGCACTTTATAAATAAGACCATAGCGCTTATGTCTGGACCGGGCATTCGCAAATTCTGCTTTTGTGTTCCACTTTTCGAATCGAATGAATCTCTATCTTATCCGTTTATTTGCAAAGTTTCTGCACTTTATAAATAAGACCATAGCGCTTATGTCTGGACCGGGCATTCGCAAATTCTGCTTTTGTGTTCCACTTTTCGAATCGAATGAATCTCTATCTTATCCGTTATTTGCAAAGTTTCTGCATTTTATAAATAAGACCATAACGCTTATGTCTGGACCGGGCATTCGCAAATTCTGCTTTTGTGTTCCACTTTTCGAATCGAATGAATCTCTATCTTATCCGTTTATTTGCAAAGTTTCTGCACTTTATAAATAAGACCATAACGCTTATGTCTGGACCGGGCATTCGCAAATTCTGCTTTTGTGTTCCACTTTTCGAATCGAATGAATCTCTATCTTGTCCGTTTATTTTCAAAGTTTCTAGATTTTATAAATAAGACCATAACACTTATGTCTGGACCGGGCATTCGCAAATTCTGCTTTTGTGTTCCACTTTTCGAATCGAATTAATCTCTATTTTATCCGTTTATTTGCAAAGATTCTGCACTTTATAAATAAGACCATGACGCTTATGTCTGGACCGGGTATTCGCAAATTCTCCTTTTGTGTTTCACTTTTCGAATCGAATTAATATCTAGTCTATCGGTTTATTTGCAAAGTTTCTGCATTTTATAAATAATAATAATTGTTCAAAATTTTACCTTACACCCGATATTACAAGTACAAGTGAGCCAGGTGAAGAAGATTGTCAAACAGTGTGACAGATGAAATAGGAAGAGAGAGAGAGAGGGAGAGAGAGAGAGAGAGAGAGAGAGAGAGTGAGAGAGAGAGAGAGAGGGCAAGAGAGAGAGAGAGAGGGTAAGAGAGAGAGAGAGAGAGATATTCGTTTTTTGTTCAAAATCTCTCTCTCTCTCTCTATCTCTCATTGCACAAGGTTGTGCTATTTACTACTATTTATCAAGAACAGCCAAGATGCCAACCCAGTCTCTGTATAAACTAAGCAAGATGGCAACAGGGACCTCGCTCCTTATCCAATGCCGAAGCTTTAGTTTGAGTCAAACGGTTTTGTTAAAAAAACCCACCCAAAATAAGTTCGTGTCGTAAGTGATGGAAGTTGAAGTCGGCTTATTATAAAATCGTTTTTATGGTCTGTTTGGATTACCCTTTTTAAATAGAAAAAGTGAATATATCATAAACTTGAAGAATAGGCAAGCTAAATGAAATTTAAATTGACTGATTAAATGAGTACGCGAGGCTGAGTTGCGAACGACTACTGTGTTCCGACATTCCGATCCCAGTGTCATTCATGTTCACCGTACCGTGTTACTGTCTACACACTACACTGCATTGTTAGTGACTGGTCATGTCTTTTTGTTTGTATGTTTTACGCAAGCTAATAAAAATTAAATTGACTGATTAAATGAATACGTGAGGCAGAGTTGCGAACGACTCATGGGTTCCGACATTCCGATCCCAGTGTCAGTCATGTTCACCGTACTGTGTTACTGTCTACACACTACACGGCATTGTTAGTGACTGGTCATGCCTGTTTTGTTTGTATGTTTCTTTTAATATGGGTCAATTTACAAAGAATAATAATAGAAATGTTCAAAACAAAAACTAGATTCACTATTACGTGCCTGTAATGAAGTGCTTTCCACAAACCGTGAGCGAGAATGATGGTGGAGGTAATGGCAACCATGTGGGTTTGTTATTGTTTCCTACCTCCGTCAACCCGCGCATCCGGTTGCGCACCCACGCTGATTCTGACCAATGACGAGACCCCCCCCCCCCCCCTTACATACACACATACATACACACACACACACACACACACACACACACACACACACACACAACACGGCTGGACTGAGAGGTCAGGAGAAAAAACAAAAAACAAACCTGATCGTACATAGAATCAAACCCACAATCTTATTTTTTAAAAACTTGAGCTTTTATATAGCGCAATATCCACTAAACGTGCTCATAGGGGTCCCTGGCCAACAGCAACATATAACATGTAGGACGAGACATGACGCCTGTCAGGCGATATTACAATTTTTTGGGACAGAGTCAACGCTGTTAACGGCCAGGTACTCATTTTACACCTGAGTACGGTGAGAGAATGTGAGTAAAGAGCCTTCTCCAAGGACTCAACTATGCGACGAGATCGAGGCTCGAACCCAGGACCTTCAGATCTGAAAGTGAGTGTCATACCATTAGACCACATAGCCGCATATTCTTGTCTGTCGATTGAGAGCAGCTCTTCCAATGCGAAACCCACACCCAACAACCCACCCTTTCAACACCCCCCCCCCCCCCCCCCCCCCCCTGGTCCTGCTCGCTCTCTCGACAATTTCAACAGGTCAAACTGCAGTTTTCATGCCGTGCATTACAGAGCTAATTTAGCACGCTCTCCGCCCCTCCGTGGTGTGACATGTCGACATTTCAGTAGGAAGAATGTCAAAACCTGTAGCGCGTACTCGGTCGATAAGATGACGATGACGATGATGACAATTTAGTTTCGATCGCATTCTCTTTACAATTTTTTTTCCTTCTTTTGTGTGACGGGAGTTTACTCATAATAAATAGCAAGAGGATGATATATAAGTGGGGTGGAATGAGGAAAGGAAGGGGGTGGGGGGAGGGGGGGGGGAGGGAAGGGGGGTATTGTGTTTTGTTGGTCGAAATGATTTGTTGAGTGTGATGAGAGGTATATGAGTGTGAGTGTGTGTGTGTGGGGGGGGGGGGGGGGGCAAATGATGTA
>NC_088366.1:59516158-59538658 GCF_034508935.2 Berghia stephanieae | reverse complement strand
AGTTTAGTGAGAACTACTCATAAACGCGGATGGCAAAATACAATAACAAAGACCTAAGTGACGTCATCTTCGAACTATCTATAGATAGAACAAGTTGACGTCACTCAGGTCTTTGTTATTGTTTTTTGCCGTCCGCGTTAATGATTAATTCTCACTAAACGGTATTAACCAGACAAAAATCGTTCAAGGTAACACATAGTTTTGTGTGCTGGGCCTTTATACTTCCGGTTCGCAATGTTGTGAGCTTCTTAGCCAAGCACATATTATCTATATGAGTAATTCTCACTAAGCTGTATTAACCAGACTATAAAAGTGTGTTGATCGGTTATACTTCCGGATGGCAATGTTGTGAGTTTCTCAGCCAAGCGCATACTATCTATAGATAGAACGAAGTTGACGTCACTCAGGTCTTTATTATTGTTTTTTGCTATCAGCGTTTATGAGTAATGCTCACTGAACTGTATTAACCCGACTATAACAGTTTTGTGTGTTGATCCGTTATACTTTCGGATGGCAATGTTGTGAGTTTCTCAGCCAAGCGCATACTATCTATTATAGATAGAATGAAGTCGACGTCACTCATATCTTTGTCTTTGTTTGAAGCCAGACATTTTAATGAGAGTAATTCTCACTAGTCTGTAATAAGCAGGCTTTCAACGTGAAAGATTGCACATAGTTTTGTGTGTAGCTACGTCATTTCCGGCTGGCGAGTGGTGTGAGCTTTTTGCCCGAGCGCAAACCATCAACAGGTTGTTGGTTCAAGATTATAGATAGTTCGAAGATGACGTCACTCAGGTCTTTGTTATTGTTTTTTGCCATCCGCGTTTATGAGTAATGCTCTCTGAACTGTATTAACCTGACTATAAACGTTCATGGATACACACAGTTTTGTGTGTTGGTCCGTTATACTTCCGGATGGCATTGTTATGAGCTTCTTAGCCAAGCGTATAGATAGTATGCAGATGACGTCACTCAGGCCTTTGTTATTGTTTTTGCCATCCGCGTTTGTGAGTTGTTCTCACTAAACTGTATTAACCCGACTATAAACGTTCATGGTTACACAGAGTTTGTGTGTTGGTCCGTTATACTTCCGGATGGCAATGTTGTGAACTCCTTGGCCAAGCGCATTCTATCTATACTATCTATAGATAGAATGCGCTTGGCTAAAATTCTCACAACATTGCCATCCGGAAGTATAACGGACCAAAACACAAAACTCTGTGTAATCATGAACGTTTAGAGTCTGGATAATACAGTTTAGTGAGAATTACTCATAAACGCTGATGGCAAAAGGCAATAACAAAGACCTGAGTGACGTCAACTTCATACCATCTATTGGTTGATATCAGGGACAAAATAGAATTATATTATTTCAAACCTTTGAGTCAACAATAACACCACTGGAATAGTGCGGCTATGTGGTCTTGTGGTATGACACTCGCTTTCGGATCGGAAGATCCTGGATTCGAGCCTCGCTCGGCGCATAGTTGAGTCCTTGGAGAAGGCTCTTTACTCACATTCTCTCACCGTACTCAGGTGTAAAAAGAGTACCTGGCCGTTAACAGCGTTGTCTTTGTCCGAAAAAAATAAACTGTAATATCGCCTAACAGGCGTCATGTCCCGTCCTACATGTTAAATGTTGCTGTTGCCCAGGGACTCCTGGTAAAGCGCTTTGAGCACGTTTAGTGGATATTGCGCTACATAAAAGCTCAATTAATGGGGTTTTTTTTACTAGTGTTAATAACGTATACGATAATTCGTGTAATTTTCAAAAGTGTCTGCATTGTGCGTTGATTGAATAATCCGAAACTCATACTCTCACCGCTGAAATGTGTATTTGGCCATTTTTAATAATGTATACGATAGCTGATGTAATTTTCAAAAGTGTCTGCTTTGTGCGTTGATTGATTGAATAATGGAGATAAAGATAAAGGGAGTAAATCTGACTCATGAATGAACAACACAAAATAAACGACGTTTCGGCCTTTGGCCTTTCTCAATTAACACAAAATACATGTATGTGACCCTTCGTCTCGAAACGTTATTTTGTCGGAATGAATTGGACCCCGAAAAGTGACTTTAGAATTAAATTGATAGTAAATACCAATTTTTGAGCTTTTGCATTGTGAGAAATTGTCTTCATTCTGTAACATAACAAATCGTAACAAACCCCAAGTTTCATGTTTTTGTCAATAAATTCAATTTTTTTTGCACCCAAGTCATCCCGACATAATACCGTTTAGAGACGGTGATTCACATATATTGAGTCAGATTTACTCTCTTTATCTGAATCTCCATTTTATTGACTCATTTAATCACCTCTATTTATTTGATTGAATAACCCGAGACTCATGATATAGATAGTATGCAGATGACGTCACTCAGGCCTTTGTTATTGTTTTTGCCATCCGTGTTTGTGAGTTGTTCTCACTAAACTGTATTAACCAGACTATAAAAGTTCATGGTTACACAGAGTTTGTGTGTTGGTCCGTTATAGATAGAATGCGCTTGGCCAAGGAGTTCACAACATTGCCATCCGGAAGTATAACAGACCAACAAACAAACTCTGTGTAACCATGAACTTTTATAGTCTGGTTAATACAGTTTAGTGAGAACAACTCACAAACGCGGATGGCAAAAACAATAACAAAGGCCTGAGTGACGTCATCTGCATACTATCTATACTTCCGGATGGCAATGTTGTGAACTCCTTGGCCAAGCGCATTCTATCTATATATTAAATAATCATGATATCGTGGCCTAGGCAATCCACGAAGGAATATTGATAACTCATCAAACAAGTTGAGTCCAAACATTGTCAATACTATTGTCAGCATACCCTTGACGTGGGAAACCTGATAGTTCAGTTGGTAGAGCACTGAATTCAATCCCGGGTGCCGTCGAGAACTTTTGTTGTTGTGTTGGTACTTTTCATCCGGCGGGCTGGTGTTGTTAGTATTTTTTATTTAACTCTCTCCTTACCAGCCATTTTCAGGATTTTCCCCAAAACTTCAAACCCAACTAACACAAAAATATATTTTCATCACTTAAACACAATAGCAGTCCAATTTTTGCGATACATAATTTCTTTAACAAAACATGCTCTATGTACAACACATTGTTCATTCTCTTTAAATTTTATGATGTACAAGAGGAATTTGAATAAGAAAAATGTTGGTTGTATCGTTAGGAATGTGACGATTTTCCTATAGACAGTTCGAAGATGACGTTACTCAGGTCTTTGTTATTATATTTTGCCATCCGCGTCTGTGAGCGATTCTCACTTAACTGTATTAACCACATTATAAAAGTTCACGGATACACACAGTTTTGTGTGTTGGCTCGTTATACTTCCGGATGGCAATGTTATGAGCTTCTTAGCCAAGCGCATACTATCTATAGAAGGAAGGACATACGCTTCAACAGTCGTGACGTTACTTCCCCCATAATGACGCAGAGTAACTTAGTAACTGTCTCTAAACTATCGGAACAATGGCGGACGCTCTAATGAAATACTTCTCCGACGAGCATAAAAGTGTATCCAGAGGAGAAAAACAGTATAAATCTGATCATGTTTTGAATTTTATACATTCTGATCACATGACATGTGAAAAAGTTTTAGGCAGCATGAAGAATAAAAGTCACGAATGTGACGAGTTTCCTATAGATAGAATGCGCTTGGCCAAGGAGTTCACAACATTGCCATCCGGAAGTATAACGGACCAACACACAAACTCTGTGTAACCATGAACTTTCATAGTCTGGTTAATACAGTTTAGTGAAAACAACTCACAAACGCGGATGGCAAAAACAATAACAAAGGCCTGAGTGACGTCATCTGCATACTATCTATAGTTGGTATGGTGAGTGTTAAAGTCATGGCATAACATCAATAGAGCAAGGAATGATAGTAAGAAGGTAGAACAATAAAACCTTTTGTGCTCTAACGTGTTATCACACTAGATAGTAACACACACAATGTCAATAAAACACTTCTAGATACCCCCCCCCACCCACCCCCCCCCCACCCCCCGCCTCCCCTTTACACACAGACATACACAACAATGACAAAATATGCCCCCCCCCCCTTCCCCACCACACCACACCCCGCCATATACACAACTCATACCCTGCCCAAGCTTGCCACCCTCCCCCCCTCTCTCTCTCTCTATCTCTCTCCCTCTCTCTCTCTCTTTCTCTCTCTCTCCCTCTCTCTCTCCCTCTCTCTCTCTCCCTCTCTCTCCCCCTCTCTCTCTCCCTCTCTCTCTATCTCTCTCTCTCTCCCTCTCACTCCCCCCTCTCTCTCCCCCTCTCTCTCTCCCTCTCTCTCTATCTCTCTCTCTTTCTCTCCCCCTCTCTCTCTCCCTCTCTCTCTATCTCTCTCTCTCTCTCTCTCTCTCTCTCTCCCTATAGATAGAATGCGCTTGGCCAAGGAGTTCACAACATTGCCATCCGGAAGTATAACGGACCAATACACAAACTCTGTGTAACCATGAACTTTTATAGTCTGGTTAATACAATTTAGTGAGAACAACTCACAAACGCGGATGGCAAAAACAATAACAAAGGCCTGAGTGACGTCATCTGCATACTATCTATAAAGACAACAACAATAATAACAGCACATTAAACTTAAAAAACTCACATTCCCCCCCCCCCCCCCCCCCTTTTTTTTTCTCTTTCTTTTCTTTCTACCTTCCCCCAAACACAATAGACAAACCATTACAAAATTTAATCATTAAAAAAAAATACTATTGATACATTTTTTTTCACGTAACAGAAAACACACAAGCCCTGGCGATGAAATTACCTCTCGGTGTCATTTTGATTTTTAAGCACCTCCTTACACTCTTGACAATTCAATCAATCTCCCGCCAAGCTCGTCGCTTCTGCTTCTGCTCCTGCTGCTGCTGTTTCTGCTGTTGTTGCTGTCGTTATTGCTCGTCATAATTTATTGTTTTACGATTTATTTACGATGATATTTAGACAGACATCGTTGTTGCAGAATAGAATCATAATATCTATCAATCGGATGGATGGATGTATCACGTCATGATAGAAAATAACATTGTATTTATTCAGAAAATCTGTGACGGAATGAAGTTCTCTCTTTATTAGTAAGTAGTAATAATAATACTAGCTAATATTCATTACTGTGCTCCGAGTTGTAAATGTGTGAAAGGTAAGAATGTGTAAATAATGTGTTAAGAATATTTTTTTTGTTTTTACTTTATTAAAGTGTCATACGTGGTGTGAAATAGGTATTATATATATCGACGTATACTTATATGCAGGTCTGATAACCCAAAATGTGAATTAAATAAGAATGTATATTACGGATAATATCTGTGACAGTTTTTTAATTTTTTTTTTATTAAAGTGCAACACGTGGTGTGAAGTAGGTACTATCGACGTGTACTTATATGCAGGTCTGATAGCCCAAATGTTATGGGCTCATTGAATTACTCTCATACTACTGGGTGGGGATCCTGACCTCCCATAGTTGGCAGGAGGTACATGCTGTGTCTTCTATCCCCCCATACCCGTTTTCCAATTGTTTCCTGTCATTGTCTTGGAATGAGATTACTTAGTTTTGTCCTGACCCTGGCCGGGGTTCCTTGGCTGGGAGGGAAATAGTTGAATGTATAGTTATAGTTTTGGGAGATGATATTTTTTTCCTTGTAAATCATCTCTCTGTTATGCATCGTATTATGTTTAGTTTACACATTATATTATATGATTTGTAAACATTTGAGTGTATTCCTCTTAGTGTCTGGATGAGACTTTTAGGTGATCTCAAACGAAGTACTTGGAATCTACATCTGTGCCCTATTTGAACCAATTCCTCTTTGTCTCACTTTTTCTTTTGTGCTTTAATTGTAATTTTAGAACTTTTTACTATCCCATATGCTCCCTTTTTACTGGCGCTGATATAACCTTGATGTGTTGCAAGCGCCGTAAAACCCTTAAAAACATAAAAACAAAACAAACTCTGATACCAACGCAAAATATTGTCTATAGAAAGAATGAAGTTGACGTCAATCAGATCTTTGTTATTGTTTTTTTTTGCCATCCACGTTTGTGAGTTCTTCTCACTTAACTGATTCTTCAGACTATAAAAGTTCATTGTTACACAGAGTTTTGTGTGTTGGTCCGCTCAACTTCCGGATGGCAATGTTGTGAGCTCAGGAGCCAAGCGCATACTATCTATTACAAAAATGTAAATCAAGATCAGACCTTGTACTCATATTATGTGTACAACTGGATATAGAAAGAACGAAGTTGACGTCACTCAGGTCTTTGTTATTGTTTTTTTTTTTTGTTTTTGCCATCCGCCTTTATGAGTAATTATCACCGAACTGTATTATCCAGACTATGAAAGTTCATGGTTACACATAGTTTTGTGTGTTGGTCCGTTATACTTCCGTATGGCAATGTTGTGAGTCCTAAGCCAAGCGCACACTATCGATAGATAGAATGCGCTTGACCAAGGAGTTCACAACATTGCCATCCGGAAGTATAACGGACCAACACACAAAACTATGAGTAACCTTGAACGTTAAAAGTCTGGTTAATAGTGTTTAGTGAGAATTACTCACAAACGCGGATGGCAAAAACAATAACAAAGGCCTGAGTGACGTCGTCTGCATACTATCTATAGATAGAATGAAGTTGACGTCAATCGGGTCTTTGTTAATGTTTTTTGCCATCCGAGTTTATGAGTAATTCTCACTAAACACTATTAACCAGACTATGAACGTTCAAGGTTACTCATAGTTTTGTGTGTTGGCCTGTTTTACTTCCGGATGGCAATGTTGTGAACTTCTATAGATAGCATGCGCTTGGCTAAGAAGCTCACAACATTGCCATCCGGAAGTATAACGGACCAACACACAAAACTGTGTATCCATGAACGTTTATAGATAGAATGCGCTTGGCCAAGGAGTTCACAACATTGCCATCCGGAAGTATAACAGACCAACACACAAACTCTGTGTAACCATGAACTTTTATAGTCTGGTTAATACAGTTTAGTGAGAACAACTCACAAACGCGGGTGGCAAAAACAATAACAAAGGCCTGAGTGACGTCATCTGCATACTATCTATAGTGAGGTTAATACAGTTCAGTGAGCATTACTCATAAACGCGGATGGCAAAAAAAAAAACAATAACAAAGACCTTTCTATAGATAGAATGCGCTTGGCCAAGGAGTTCACAACATTGCCATCCGGAAGTATAACGGACCAACACACAAAACTATGAGTAACCTTGAACGTTTATAGTCTGGTTAATAGTGTTTAGTGAGAATTACTCACAAACGCGGATGGCAAAAACAATAACAAAGGCCTGAGTGACGTTGTCTGCATACTATCTATAGATAGAATGAAGTTGACGTCAATCGGGTCTTTGTTAATGTTTTTTGCCATCCGAGTTTATGAGTAATTCTCACTAAACACTATTAACCAGACTATAAACGTTCAAGGTTACTCATAGTTTTGTGTGTTGGCCTGTTTTACTTCCGGATGGCAATGTTATGAACTTCTATAGATAGCATGCGCTTGGCTAAGAAGCTCACAACATTGCCATCCGGAAGTATAACGGACCAACACACAAAACTGTGTATCCATGAACGTTTATAGATAGAATGCGCTTGGCCAAGGAGTTCACAACATTGCCATCCGGAAGTATAACAGACCAAACACACAAACTCTGTGTAACCATGAACTTTTATAGTCTGGTTAATACAGTTTAGTGAGAACAACTCACAAACGCGGGTGGCAAAAACAATAACAAAGGCCTGAGTGACGTCATCTGCATACTATCTATAGTGAGGTTAATACAGTTCAGTGAGCATTACTCATAAACGCGGATGGCAAAAAAAAAAAAAACAATAACAAAGACCTTTCTATAGATAGAATGCGCTTGGCCAAGGAGTTCACAACATTGCCATCCGGAAGTATAATGGACCAACACACAAACTCTGTGTAACCATGAACTTTTATAGTCTGGTTAATACAGTTTAGTGAGAACAACTCACAAACGCGGATGGCAAAAACAATAACAAAGGCCTGAGTGACGTCATCTGCATACTATCTATAGATAGTTCGAAGATGACGTCACTCAAGCCTTTGTTATTGTTTTTGCCATCCGCGTTTGTGAGTTGTTCTCACTAAACTGTATTAACCAGACTATAAAAGTTCATGGTTACACAGAGTTTGTGTGTTGGTCCGCTATACTTCCGGATGGCAATATTGTGAACTCCTTGGCCAAGCGCATTCTATCTATAGCCTGACACTAGAATCCACTCGGGCTTATAGTTTGACGTACTTTATTAGGTTTGTGCACCATCTTGTGAGTTGTCGTTAGTAGAGCTCATGGGAACAAATGATTCCATTGGTTGAACTATTGAATACAACTCACTATTTGTTTTCTTTTGTGGTCAAAGACTTGTTAATTGGCGTCATTTTTTGGTCAGTGTCAGCCGTAGTGCAGCACCGCAAACTCAGTTTGGGCGAAGTGACTTGCTCAAGGCTACACAGAGCAGCGGACATTCGAACTCGGTACTTTTCGGGTACTAAGCAAAGACCGTACCTACCACTGAGCCACACTGCTCCATCAATCGCCCAGTAGTGCCAAGAGTTAGTATGCGCTTGGCTAAGAAGCTCACAAAATGGCCACCCGGAAGTATAACGGACCAAGACACAAAACTCTGTGTAACCATGAACTTTTATAGTCTGATTAATAGTTTAGTGGGAATACGCTTCAACAGTCGTGACGTCACTTACCCCGTAATGACGCAGGGTAACTTTGTTACTGGCTCTAAACGATCGGAACAATGGCGGACGCCCTTATGAAATACTTCTCCGACGAGCATAAAAGTGTATCCAGAGGAGAAAAACAGTAGAAATCTGATCATGTTTTGAATTTTATACATTCCGATCACATGACATGTGAAAATGTTCTAGCCAGCCTGAAGAATAAAATGTACCGATTTTCTTTGTTTAGAACCAAGCTGCTCGTTGCTGAGCGACGTGACATCAGACTATTACTCACATACATGAATGGCAAAAAACAATAACAAAGACCCGAGTGACGTCAACTTTATTCTATCTATATGAAGCTGTAGCAAAAGATCGTCTTTGTGACGTTTGCCACAAAAATACTCCAATTGATACTATGGGTTTAGTCAAAATACTCACAACATTCGCCAACCGATATAACTTAATGACACACAAAACTATGAGTAACCATGAGCGTTTATAGTCTGATTGATAGAGTTGAGTGAGAAGTAATCACCAATAAATTGGGTGTCTAAAAGCAACACCAAAGAGCTGAGTGGCGTCAATTGGATTCAATAGTCTGACGTCACGTCGCCCAGCAACGGCGAGCAGCGTGGTTCTCAACAAAGAAAATCGGTACTTTTTATTCTCTATGCTGGCTAGAACTTTTTCACGTGTCATGTGATCAGAATGTATAAAAGTCAAAACTTGATCAGATTTATAATGTTTTTCTTCTCTGGATACACTTTTATGCTCGTTGGAGACGTATTTCATAAGGCCGTCCGTCATTGTTCCGATAGTTTAGAACCAGTTGCTAGGTTCCTATGCGTCATTACGAGGGAAGTGACGTCACGACTGTTGAAGGCTATTGGCGCCCTATGCTGTTCCACCAGGAAACCAAGAGGATAAATAAGTAAGAGTGGCGTCAAAGAAAGAAAATTAATCCGATTTCAATAATCTATCAAGGTTAAACAATGAAAAATAAACCAAAAAAAAAAAAAAAAAAAAAAGAGAAAAAACTAAGGATCTAGCATCAAAACTATAGTAGTTGTAGCTTTTTAAAGTATCGAAAAAATATGGACAAAGTTGATTCTCTATTTTGAAATCTTTGAGAGAATATTTCTGATATTCTATTGGAGTTGGATCATCGCCAGTTTTTGGTGTATTTTACACTATTACAACTGATATAATAATAATAATAATAATAATAATAATAATAATAATAATAATAATAATAATAATAATAATAATAATGATAATGATAATGATAATGATAATGATAATGATAATAATAATAATAATAATAATAATAATAATAATAATAATAATAATAATAATAATAATAATAATAATAATAATAATAATAATAATAATAATAATAATGACATTTATTTATTTTGCGTCCAATCCTCTATACAATAAAGCTCAAAGCGCATATGAAAAGGAGTTTTCCTTTGTTTTTCAAAATAACTTATTATGCGTTAAGGTAAAATACTCAAAATATCCGCCAGCCGGATATAGCATACCAACCATACAGAACTATGTATAAGCTTAAACGTTTATAATCTGATTGATATGATCTTGTGAGAACTTATTTTTAAAATAACTACCTAAAAAACGACCACAAATAGCTGGGTGACGTCAACTTCGTTCCTTCTATAGATAGTATGAGCTTGGCTAAGAAACTCATAACATTGCCATCCGGAAGCATAACGGACCAACACACAAACTGTGTGTAACCATGAACGTTTATAGTCTGGTTAATACAGTTTAGTGAGACTTACACATGAACGCGGATGGCAAAAAAACAATAACAAAGACCAGAGTGACGTCATCTTCGAACAGTCTATTGGAGTATATTTGTCGGAGAACGTCATAAAAATGACCTGTTTACTCATCAAACGATTTGTCTAACAGATTGATTGAATCAGAAACAACGCCATTACGATTAAAACTTAACGACACTTTGCTAATGAATTAGCGGCTGGTATCGAGTAGATAAAATAAATGTGATCGATACTGGTTCAGCTCATTTGTGACCCTTCGTCTCGAAACGGTATTATGTCGGAATGAATTGGACCCCGAAAAGTGACTTTAGAATTAAATTGATAGAAAATACCAATTTTTGAGCTTTTGCATTGTGAGAAATTGTCTTCATTCTGTAACATAACAAATCGAAACAAACCCCAAGTTTCATATTTTTGTCAATAAATTCAATTTTTTGCGCCCAAGTCATCCCGACATAATACCGTTTAGAGACGGTGAGTCACATTTGGATATCCACCGCCCCCAGATTCAGACGAAACTGACAAACACACAAAACTACTATGTGTAACCTATGTGTAACGTTTACGTGTATAATCTGGTTGGTATTGACGCCATGTGTATAGGTAAATTACTCACAACATCGTCCAACAGGATATGACGCACCAACACAAAAAAATATGTGTTGCCTTGAATCTGTAGTTAGTATGCGCTTGGCTAAGAAGATCACAACATTATCATCCGGAAGTATAACGGACAAACACACAAAACTCTGTGTAACCATGAACTTTTATAGTCTGGATAATACAGTTAAGTGAATATTACTCATAAACGTAGATCGCAAAAAAAAAAACCCCAATAACAAAGACCAAAGTGACGTCAACTTCATTCTGTCTATAGTCTGATTGATGTAATTTAGTGAGAACTAATCAACAAAATGGCTGTCTAAAAACCACAACAATGCGCTGAATAACGTTAGTTTTGTTTTGGTTGATTATATGAGGACTGTTCCCTTTTAATTGGTAGACGAAAAGCAAGTTACAAGAGGGGGAAAATGAGTTCAAATTTTTTTTAAAACATCAGGATTCGGACTTTTTACTCACTCAATCCTAGAGATTTTTGTTACTTGTCAAAATTGGAAAAATGTATTAAAAATGAACATGTGCATAGATAGACTTATTCAACTTCCATTAACATGCAAATATTTAGAACAGTAGCTTTGAAGTAAATTCTGGCCTCCACACTTGTTTTATAGACTATTCGAAAGCTTTTGATTGTGTTAACCATGAGAAACTATGGGAAACTCTCCTGGAGATGAACTTTGATCCTAGAATTAGAAACCTGATAAGATCCCTCTATGAGAACCAACAATCAGCGGTACAACTAGAAAGCGGAACAACAGAATGGTTCAAAGTTACAAAAGGAGTAAGACAGGGATGTATTCTATCACCCCATTTGTTCAGCATTTACACTGAAGGTATAATGCGAGATGTGGAAAACGATGTCAGGAGAAGTAATTACAACGAACCTAAAATGCAAGGTCTACCCATAAAAGATCTGAGGTACGCAGACGACACTGCACTATTGTCCACAACACCGGGGGGACTAGAGAATCTAATAACATCTGTAAAGGAACATAGCGAGACCAAAGGCCTTAAGCTGAATATAAAGAAGACCAAAATCATGAATACTGACAAATGCAAAACAGATGCCATCATAAAAATCAATGGAGAAGAAATAGAAAGAGTAAAGAATTTTGAATATCTTGGAGCCAGGATTGAGTACAACGGGAAATCGGCCCCAGAGATCAGGAGGAGACTAGCAATGGCAAGATCAAAGCTAGAAAAGATGAATAATATCTGGAAAGGGCAGTGCATTCAAACAAAAATCAAAATCCTCAAAAGTGTTGTTTTCCCAACTGCAACATATGGATGCGAAGCATGGACTATCAGCAAAGCAGAGAGCACAAAGATCACAGCTTTTGAAATGGCATGCTACAGAAAAATACTCAGAATATCATGGACTGAAAAACAAACAAACAAAGAAGTCCTGAGAAGGATCGGAATAAAATCACCAATTCTTCTTCAAACTGTAAAGAAATTGAAACTAAACTATTTTGGCCACACGACTCGCCACGAATCATTAGAAAAGCACATTCTGCAGACAAGGGTAGACGGCAAGAGAGGAAGAGGGAGACCGACAAGAAGCTGGGAACAAGATATATGTGAATGGCTGGGAATGACAGCAACTCAAGCAAGTAGACTGGCGGAAAACCGTAATCTGTTTCGCAAGAAAGTTCGGGAAGCAACGTCCTTCGCAGGATCAGCTGACTAGATGATGATGAGCTTTGACACTACGCCTATAGATAGAATGCGCTTGGCCAAGGAGTTTACAACATTGCCATCCGGAAGTATAACGGACCAAGACACAAACTCTGTGTAACCATGAACTTTTAGAGTCTGGTTAATACAGTTTAGTAAGAACTACTCACAACAATCT
Organism: Berghia stephanieae; assembly: GCF_034508935.2. Lineage (NCBI taxonomy): Eukaryota > Metazoa > Mollusca > Gastropoda > Nudibranchia > Aeolidiidae > Berghia > Berghia stephanieae. The sequence continues at coordinate 59,525,613 of NC_088366.1, read as the reverse complement.
GGCTAAAAATACAACAACAAAGCTGAGTGACGTTAATTTCTTTCTAGTATCTATAGATAGTATGCACTTGGCTAAGAAGCTCATAACATTGCCATCCGGAAGTATAACGGATCAACACACAAAACTGTGTGTATCCATGAACGTTTATAGTCAGGTTAATACAGTTCAGTGAGCATTACTCATAAACGCGGATGGCAAAAAACAATAACAAAGACCGGAGTGACGTCACCTTCGAACTATCTATAATTTGTCTCAGAAAATTGTTATAAATGGGCATGGGGTAGAAGTTGCCCCGGGTATAGATAGTATGCAGATGACGTCACTCAGGCCTTTGTTATTGTTTTTGCCATCCGCGTTTGTGAGTTGTTCTCACTAAACTGTATTAACCAGACTATAAAAGTTCATGGTTACACACAGTTTGTGTGTTTGTCCGTTATACTTCCGGATGGCAATGTTATGAACTCCTTGACCAAGCGCATTCTATCTATACTCGCGGCCTTCGTAAAGTTATGGCCTGACACTGACCAAAAAATGACGTTAAAATGTCAGTCTTTTGACACAAAAGAAAACAAATCGTTATTTGTATTCAATAGTTCAACCAATGAAATAACTTGTTTCCATGAGCTCTACTAACGACAACTCACTAGGTGGTGCAAAAAACAAATAATGACGTCAAACTGCCAGTCCTTTTGGATTTCAGTATCAGGCTATAACATAACGATGGCTACGAATAAATAGGCAATGGGGAAAAGTAACCCCGGGTATACTACGGATATAGTCGGTGTTAAGGTTGAGTGAGTTAAGTTGGATTATATTTTTAGGTTTAATAAGGAACAAAATTTAATTTCCTCAATGAGTCAGTTATTTTAAACTCAATAAAACAAGAAACTCAAGTTTAGGAATCAGGGCTATTCCGACATAATACTGTTGTCGCTGGATTCCATATCGCCTGACACTAAAACCGTAGGCATCGTTAACTTTTATAGCCTGACACTGACCAAAAAAATATGTCAAGTGACATGTCTTTTGCCAGAAACCAAAACAAATCGTGAGTTAGAGTTGTATTCAATCGCTCAACCAATGGCATCACTTGTTTCCTTGAGTATTTCTAAGGACAACTTACCATCCGCGGCACAAACCTAAAAATGACGTCAAAATATAAATTTTTGTGAGTCCAAGCGTGGCCACCGTAAACTTATAGAGCCTGACACTGACCAAAATGTGACGCTATAAACAAGTCTTTGGCCACAAAAGAAAACAAATCGTGAGTTGTATTCAACAGTTCAACCAATAGAATCACTTGTTTCCTTGAGCTCTACTAACGACAACTCATTAAACGCTGCACAAAACTAAAAAATGACGTCAAACCATAAGTCCTAGAGGTTCTAGTGTCAGGCTATGTGTTAACGATGGCTACGCTCTGACCAAAAAAATGACGTCAGAAGAAAAGTCTTTGGCCACAAAAGAAAACCAATCGTGAGTTGTATTCAATATGTCAACCAAGAGAATCACTTGTTTCCTTGAGCTTTACTGACGTCAACAAATTAAACGGTGCAAGAACCTAAAAATGATGTCAAACTATAAGTCCTCATGGGTTCTTGTGTCAGGCTATAAGATAACGATGGCTACGCTAAGACCCATATTTTGACGTCATTTTTTGGTCAGTGTCAGGCTATAAGTTAACGATGGCTACTCTGACACTGACCAAAATATTACGTAATAATACAAGTCTTTGGCCACAAAAGAAAACATCTTGTTTCCATGAGCACTACTAACATCTCACTAAGCGGTGCAAAAAGCAAATAATGACGTCAAAATGCCAGTCTTTTTGGGTTTCAGTGTCAGGCTATAACTTAACGTTGGCTACGGTTAGTTTCAGTTGAATACGTAGTCACTGAAAATAGTTAAGGGTATACATTATAGATAAAACGAAGATGGCGTCACTCAGGTCTTTGTTATTATTTATGAATACTTCTCAAAAAACTATTAACCCGACTATAAACGTTCATGGATACACATAGTTTTGTGAGTTGGTCCGTTATACTTCCGGATGGCAATGTTATGAGCTTCTTAGCCAAACGCATACTATCTATAGATAGTATGCAGATGACGTCACTCAGGCCTTTGTTATTGTTTTTGCCATCCGTGTTTGTGAGTTGTTCTCACTAAACTGTATTAACCAGACTATAAAAGTTCATGGTTACACACAGTTTTGTGTGTTGGTCCGTTATACTTCCGGATGGCAATGTTATGAGCTTCTTAGCCAAACGCATACTATCTATTTTAATTCATTTGGCTGAAACGGTTTATTTACAATCCAGGGTGTGAAATGTTTCGAGCTTCTATTCTATGAATGAAAGTGGGAATAATTAATTGATGTCATTACATTATCTACTATGACATTTAATTATTAATGAGAACGCGGAACGTGGTAAGCGTTCACTAATAATGATGAACTGAGGACTCTTGTGAAGTTCCCATAGATATTGATGCATTGCGTTTAGGTTTTTTAAAACAAACTCATAACAATTGGATTCAGTAGTCTGATGTCACGCCGCCTGGCAACGGCGGCCATCTTGGTTCTAAACAAAGAAAATCATTACTTTTTATTCTTCAAGCTGGTTAGAACTTTTCATATGTCTTGTGATCAGAATGTGTAAAAGTCAAACATGATCAAATTTATGTTTTTTCCCCTCTGGATACGCTTTTATGCTCGCCGGAGAAATATTTAATACGGGCGTCCGCCATTGTTCCGATAGTTTAGAGCCAGTGTTACTAAGTTACCATGCGTCATTAGGAAGGAAGTGACGTTACGACTATTGAATCCTATTCCAGCCGGGTATAACCGTAGCCATCGCTAACTTATTGATAGTATGCGTTTGGCTAAGAAACTCATAACATCACCATCCGGAAGTATAAGGGACTAACACACAAAACGGTCTGTAACCATGAACGTTTATAGTCTGGTTAATACAGTTTAGTGAGAATTACTCATGAACGTGGATGGCAAAAAACAATAACAAAGACCTGAGTGACGTCATCTTCGAACTATCTATAGCCTGACACTGACCAAAAATGACATCAAAATGTCAGTCTTTAGTTCAACCAATGGTACCACTTTTTCCCATGAGCACTACTAACGACAACTCACTATGGTCATACAATATACAGGTCTGAAAACCCAGCGCAATAATTGCTCGTTTTAACGTTGTTGTATAATTGAGCTTTATATAGAGTAATATCCACTAAATGTGCTCAAAGCGCTTTGCAATGGGTCCCTGGTCAACAGCAACATCTAACATGTAGGACGGGACATGACGCCTGTTAGGCGATATTACAATTTTTCGGACGGAGACAACGCTGTTAACGGCCAGGTACTCATTTTACACATGAGTACGGTGAGAGAATGTGAGTAAAGAGCCTTTTCCAAGGACTCAACTATGCGCCGAGCGCGAGGCTCGAACCCAGGACCTTCCGATCCGAAAGCGAGTGTCATACCACTAGACCACATAGCCGCACGTAATTGTGTTTAGTTTTTTTTTTTTTTTAACTCGTAACAATGCCAGCCGGATATAACCGTAGCCATCGTTAACTTATAATAGTATGCGCTTGGCTAAGAAACTCATAACATTACCATCCGGAAGTATAACGGACTAACACACAAGACTGTGTGTAGTCATGAACGTTTATAGATAGTATGCAGTTGATGTCACTCGGGCCTTTGTTATTGCTTTTTGCCATCCGCGTTTATGAGTAATTCTCACCAAACTGTATTAATCAGACTATAAAGGTTCATGGTTACACACAGTTTTGTGTGTTGGTCCGTTATACTTCCGGATGGCAATGTTATGAGCTTCTTAGCTAAGCGCATTCTATCTATAGTTTGGTTAATACAGTTTAGTGAGAATTACTCATGAACGTGGATGGCAAAAAACAATAACAAAGACCTGAGTGACGTCATTTTCGAACTATATATAGCCTGACACTGACCAAAAAAAATGACGTCAAAATGCCAGTCTTTGGTCGCAAAAGAAAACAAATCGTGAGTTGTATTCAATAGTTCAACCAATGAAATAACTTGTTTCTAGGAGCTCTACTAACGACAACTCACTAGGCGGTGCAAAAGCCAAATAATGACGTCAAAATGACAGTCTTTTTGGGTTTCAGTGTCAGGCCGTAGCCATCGTTCTATTTTGCCTGATAAGATGTAAGATTTAATTTAATATACGAAAACATATAAAATGGACGTTTCGGGTTTCCCCCTTTATCAACAAAACAAGATGAATGAAACACTACGACGAATGAGATAATGTGGTAGTGGCGTTGTAGAGACGAATAACCACGAATTAACAACGACACTACCACACTCATTCTCATTCGTCTGTAGTGTTTCATTCTTCCTCTTTTGTTGCTAAAGGGGAAACCCGAAACGTCCATTTAATCTGTATTCGTATATTAAATTGAATCTCATATGTGACCCTCCGTCTCAAAACGGTATTAAGTCGGGATGATTCAGACCCCGGAAAGTGAATTTAGAGATAGAATGATGAGGAATTGGACCTTAGAAGTTTTTGTAAAGCAAAAATTGGTATTTATACTCCAGCATAACGTACAGAAAGTAAACCCAAGTTTGATATTTGTGGCAATGAATTCAATATTCCTGAGCGAGTGGATCCCGACATAATACCGCTTTGAGACGGGGGGTCACATATTCTATTTCACATTGTTGTTGTTGAAACTTAAAACTGTCAAATGCCTATCGAAAGGATTTTATCGACGTGGACATACTATATACAGGTCTGAAAACCGAGCGCAATCATTTGCTCGTTTTAACGTTGTTGTATCATTGAGCTTTATATAGAGCAATATCCACTAAATGTGACCCGACGTCTCAAAACGGTATTATGTCGAAACGAATCATATGCTAAAAAGCCGAATTTAATTGTTAAACTGGTCAAAAATATAAATTGTTGGCATTAGCACCCTAAAATACGGTACCCATTCTCCTCAATAAAACATACAAACTCAATACAAGTCTGATATTTCTGGCTATAAATTCAATTTTCATCATTTTAACCAATCCCGACTTAATACCGTTTTGAGGCGAAGGGTCACAAATGTGCTCAAAGCGCTTTACAAGGGGTCCCTGGTCAACAGCAACATTTAACAATTAGGACGAGACATGACGCCTGTTAGGCGATATTACAATTTTTCGGACAAAGACAACGCTGTTAACGGCCAGGTACTCATTTTACACCTGAGTACGATGAGAGATGATTGTGAGTAAAGAGCCTTTTCCAAGTACTCAACTATGCGCCGAGCACGAGGCTCGAACCCAGGTCCTTCCGATCCGAAAGCGAGTGTCATACCACTAGACCACATGGTCGCACTTGTAATGGAGAATATTTTGCATTGGTTTGACAGTATTTCCATTTCCAGTAAGGGGCAGTGTGGCTCAGTGGTACAGTCTTTGCTTCCTACCCGAAAGGTACTGAGTTCAATCACCCGCCGCTGCGTTGTGTGGCCTTGAGCAAGTCACCTCACCCTAGCTCACTTTGCGGCGCTGCTCTGTGACTGACGCCTGGGATATTCCAGTCTTCCCTTGGAATAGACCCTAAAGACAAATTTCCCCTTGGGGATGAATAAAGGGAATTTTATTTATTTTTATTTTATTTTTACAATGAGACCAAAACAATATTATGGGTTATCAGACCTGCAAATAAGTTCACGTCGGCTTTAATTATTGCATTAAAAAATCCACATAATAATATACAGGTTGATAACCATTACAACAATAACAAATTGGTACTCGGGTATTCATTTTACACCTAAGTATGGAGAGAGAATGTGAGTAAAGAGCCTTCTATAGGGACTCGACTATGCGCCAAGCGAGGCTCGAACCCAGGACCTTCCGATCCGAAAGCGAGTGTCATACCACTAGACCACATAGCCGCATGACATCATTTATGTCTATGTCATTGGTTTTTGCCATCCACGTTTATATTCTCACTTAACTTTATTATCCAGAGTATAAAAGTTAATGGTTACACAGAGTTGCAGGTTGAAAGCCATTACAACAATAACAAATTGGCTTGACAGACCTGTGAAATAAGTACACGTCGGTACCGACCTTGGGTACCGTTTTAAGGAAGTGGGTGGCATATTTCTTCTCACCTACTCTCCTAAACATCTGATCATAAGCAATGAATCCAGTCCTAACATAACATGTGGTATAGGGCAAAATAGGATAAGATCCCTTGAAGGCCCTTAATATTAATTAGTAATGCCATAAATCTATTGATTAAATATTACAATAATGATACACGTGGTAAAGATTGTATTTCAACTTAAATGTACTCATGTGGTGTACAAACATATATCTTTAACCGTGACATGCAAAGCACACACACGTACACACACATACACACACACACACACACACACACACACATACACACACGTGTATAGAAGATAACCATAATAATATAATAATGCATAATATATACATACAAGATTGAAAGCCATGTCAACAGCAGAGCAAACAAGTATTATTCGTCATATATAAATCTCCCATCATATAATTCCCTGTCTACTAACACCTTGAAATAATCCATAGATTTTGCATTCTTTGTTTCAAATTTCAAACTGTTCCATTTCTGAACAATACGAATACCGAACCAGTTTTGTCTTATGTTTGTTTTGCATCTAGAGACAAAAATATTAAACTTGTCCCCTCTAGTAAAAGTAATATTAGAATATGAAAAAAATCAGAAAAGTCTATCCTATCCATAACAATCCTAACATAACAATTTGGGTTATCAGACCTGCAAATAAGTGCACGTCGGCTTTATATATTCCATTTAAAAATCCACTTTACAGATTGATAATTGAGACTAATTATAGACTCATTTTAACACTGTAATTGTAATGGAGGATATTGTGCGTTTGTTTCGAGAGTATGAGTATATCCATTACAAACAATAATAAGCCCATAACACAAGTTGGATTGATAGACTTGTAAACTGGCAACTACCGACCTTATACCGTTTTCAGGAGGTGGGTGGCATATTATTTCTACTCACCTACTCTCCGAAACACCTCATCATAAGCACATATTAGTTTATGACGATGACCTAAAACAAACTAATTTTGTATTTGCTGTGGACATTTTTTTTTACATGGAATAAATTGTGACCCTTCGCCTCAAAACGCTATTAAGTCGGGTTGAATAAGATTTTGAAAATTGACTTTATAGCCAGAAATATCAGACTTGTGTTGAGTTTATATGATTTATTGAGGAGAATGACAACCATATTTTAAGGTGATAATGCCAACAATTTATATTTTTGACCAGTTTAACATTTACTTCGGCTTTTAAGCATCTGGTTCGTTCCGACATAATACCGTTTTGAGACGATGGGTCACAATTGTACTTTAATAATCTGAAATTGCAGAAAATAATATTATAATGATCACAACTTAAATATTTAAACTATGGACAGTGAATCATGCGATCGAGGAGGGATAATACTTCGATATGAAATCATCGCGAAAGTGTGTTAGGGATGAGCGACAAGTAGAAATCCACAAACACATATTATTTTAGAGATTATTTGTTCAACGACCGTTCAATCCAAAACTAAAAGTACAAAAAAACATGTATTCGACCGGTCTTCAGCTAGGATTCATTAACCGTCTGAAGAAAAAACGGAGACGGACGGCTCGAGGGGAGCACCCACCCATGGTGCATGCTGGGAAAGGACCTTTACCATCTGCAGCTAGTCAGGTTTGTAACTGTCTTTTGCTTCGTGAGTGAATGTATACATTTTTGTTTATATATATATATATATATAATATATATATATATATATATATATATATATATATATATATAAACATATTTATATATATTATCTTATATAGGGAGTGAGATTAGCGGAAGAGTAGCGTCCCTCGATTGGACGTCACCCATAGTCTGTGACGTCACCGAAGGAAAAGTTATTAGAGAGAGAACGTGTGCGCATGCGTCTCTCGACCTCGCTTCCGGTGAAAGCGGCTTGAGACACTTCAAAACCAAATTGACGTTCTCTCTGTAAGGTGACGTCCAATCAAGGGACGCTACTCTTCCGCTAATCTCATTCCCTATAAAATCACATTGCTATTTAAAAAAAAAAAACAAACACAAACAAACAAAACAAAAAAAAAAATAAGAAAAAAAAAATAGAAAGATAAGAAAAGAAAAACCCTTTAAGCTTTCCAATAAAAATTGTGCTGGTGATAGATTCTAATTCATTGCAATTTCCCCAGACAAGGTTGCCAGTTTGTGTTTCTAATGCCAAATCTCTCTTCCTAAAAATGGATATTGATTTTTTAAATGTGGATTTTATCCTAAAACGGCCAGTAATTCGACTCGACGTACTGATTAAACTCTTACTTACGTATAAAAGAAAATTAATGAATATTTAAAAGTCACCACTCTAACTCGAGGTTGTTGAAGAAGGGGGGGGGGGGGGGGGGGGTCTTTTTAAAGGCAATTTTGGCTTCAGTTTTTTTTTTCTTTTTTTTTTTTTTTTGTATTTTTCTTAATTTGTTTGGAATATTTTTATTTAAAAAAATTATATTTCTTGACTTTTAAGCTCGACGGTTGATACATTCATCCTGAACTGAACTTCCACTTTGCCGTACTCTGGGGGAGGGGAGGAGGGAGGGGGAGGGGGGAGGGAGGGGGAAAGCAACACATTAACTCACTCAATCCTAGAGATTTTTGCTACTTTTTCAAAATTGAAAGAAAATGTAATAAAAATGAGCATATACTTAGATATTTTTATTCAACTATCATTAACATGTAAAAATTTAAAAAACCCATTAACTTTGACTTTGAAAAGACCCAATAATTGCCTCATAAAATGTAATAAATTATAGGCATGGAGTAAAAGTAACCAAGGGTAAACAGCGGACATAGTCGGTGTTAGGATTGAGTGAGTTAAATGAAAATTGGCCAGAAAACTCGTCCTTCAAATGTCGCGCGAATCAAATGGCCCTCTTCTGATCAAATACTCTACTAAAACCTGATACGTTCTTCTATCTAAGGCTTTTTTTTTTTGACAAGATGGGGGGCAATTTTAATCAATCAATAACAGTAGAGGCACGAGTTTTCAGGCTAAAATTGGGCTTTAAATTGAGTCCGCGAGGACGAGAGACGCATGCGCACACTCAACATGCACGAGGACGAGAGACGCATGCGCACAACCAACATGACGTTCTCCCTCTAATAACTTTTCCGCCGGTGACGTCACAGACTGTGGGTAACGTCCAATCAAGGGACACTACTCTTCCGCTAATTTCATTCCCTATACTAGGTGGAGTTCCTGACCTCCCATAGTGGACAGGGAGGTACTTACTGTGTCTTCTATCCCCCTGTATCTGTTTTCCAAATTGCTTTCGATCTTTGTCTT
>NC_088366.1:59503658-59511158 GCF_034508935.2 Berghia stephanieae | reverse complement strand
AAAATAAACACAAAACCAAAAATTCCAGACAAACAAATTCAATGAGTCATCGATAGGAAGGTATTTTAATTATAAGTTCATGGTAGATTTCTATAGGGAAAGAGATTAGCGGAAGAGGCGTGGGTAGAGGGTTGGGTGATTCGAATCACCCCCCTGGGACACCCAACCCTCTACCCATGCCACGCTAACATTTCATTCATACTCCAACCACCACTGAGTACAGACGACAAAAGTTTGTTTTTTTTTAAATTATATTTTATTTGTTTTCCACGTTTATTTGTGTATTGTTGTGCTGATGAAGGGTTTGTACCCGAAACGTCGATTGTCTGTTTTGTTCCCATACGAAGCCTCTCCATTTTCACTCTTTCGTTAGTATTTTACAATAGCCGGCTTCAGGCAGCCCTTACCGTTTTCTGGTTTATCCCTTGTACTCTTCAAATAAACAAATTAACAATTAACGATATTATATTCCCAAACTCAACCGGACTAACACCTCTTTATGCTTATACCAATCTCATTATCATAATTTACCAATTTACCATTGTTTCCACCATCATCATTTCTATCAATACCCACCTCATCATCATCATCATCGCCTTCTTTATCATCATCATCATCACCAAGATTATCACCACCACCACCACCACTACCACAACCACCATTATCATCATCATCATCATCATCATCATCATCATCATCATCATCATCATCATCATCATCATCATCATCACCATCATCAACATCAACACCACCACCATCACCACCACCACCAACATCACCTCCAAACGCCATCACCATCATCATAATCACTATCATCGTCGTCGCCGTCTTCATCAACATCACCACACCGATAATAACGGCAATTACTACATTCCCCAAACTACCTATTATTCTCCACTAAAACAAAACACCGTTATTTTTATTTTAGTCAGAAAAGCTTTTACCTCCTATATCAATCAATTCAAATGTGCCTCCAACTTATCCAACATTCTTAAACCCAAGACTTCTATGAACTCTCAGGTTTGAAATATTTGATAAATTTGATATACATTCTAATTGATCAAAATACAGTTTGAAATATTTCTAACCAAAATATCTAAAATGGCATTTTGTCTGCCAATGTCAGTATCGACTCTATTCTTACACTTCGTATAAACATTAATGGAGAAGCGTCACCATGGCAACCAAAACTATTTCCTTCACAACTCAGTGACTAAGTGAACCAACTGCGATCCTCCTCGCTTTAAAACAAAAATCATTAGTTTCTTATTTGTTTTGTGTGTAGATAGGTTTTGTTTTGTTTTTCGTTTTTATTTTTGTTTTTGAGTTCTTTCTTCTCTATACACTTACACTGTCATTCGCCATCGATAACCTTTGACCTGGGCGTGTCCACATTTGGTTTATTTATAACTCACTATGATCCGTCAATTTATTCTGCTTCAGTGCACACTTTCATAATATCATTTTATATAAACTTATTTCTTATCCATTGCCGTGCTTAATGCGCTTCGCAGTGATCTTATATTCCGCATTGACAATTTTTAAAAACAAAAATTAAAAAATTCAGCTTTTATATAGCGCAATATCCTCTAAACGTGCTCAAAGCGCTTTACAAGGCGTCCCTAGCCAACAGCAACACGTAACATGTAGAAAGTGACATGACGCCTGTTAGGCGATATTACATATTTTTCGGACAGAATTAACGCTGTTAATGGCCTGAGTACGGTGAGAGAATGTGAGTAAAGAGCCTTTTCCAAGGACTCAAATATGCGCCGAGCAAGGCTTGAACCCAGGACCTTCCGATCCGAAAGCGAGTGTCATACCACAAGACCACATAGCCGCACAAAATAATTTATTTAGGGTTATGATAAATCTGTACCCTTTGTTGAAAATGAGGTGTGGGTCATTTCAAGGTAGAAGTAAATTATATCCTATTTTTATCCGATATAGTTATTAGACCATAGATTTTAACAGTTATAGTGATAATTATGATATTAATTACAAGTAAGTAATGACGATGATGATGATGATGATGATAATAATAATATATAAAATTACTAATACTAGTAATAATAATAATCATAATAATAATAATGATAATAATAATAATAATAATAATAATAATAATAATAATAACAATAGTTATAATGATAATAGTAATGTTAATGATAATGATAATGATAACGATAATAATGATGATAGTGATATAGTAATAATAATATTAATTATTATAATAATAATAATAATAGTTATAATAATAATAATAGTTATAATAATAATAATAATAATAATAATAATAATAATAATAATAATAATAATAATAATAATAATAATAATAATAATAATAATAACAATAATAATAAGAAGAATAATAATGTTAATAAGAATAAGAATTAAGGGCATTCAAAGGATCTTATCCTATTTTGCCCTATACCACATGTTATGTTATGCTTAATAAGAATGACAATGATAATAATAATAATAATAATAATAATAATAATAATAATAATAATAATAATAATAATAATAATAATAATAATAATAACAATAATGATAATAATAATAACATTAATGATAATAATAATAATAATAATAATAATAATAATAATAATAATAATTTTAATAATAATAATAATAATAATAGTAATAATAATAATAATAATAATAACAATAATAATAACAATGATAATAACAATAATGATGATAAATAACGACAATAATGAGAAAGAATAATGACGACAATAATAATAATAATAATAACAATAATAATAACAATAATAATAATAATAATAATAATAATAATAATAATGATGATGATGATGATGATATTAATAATGATGATGAAATGCTTTTAACTGATTTCAAACAAGAGCCAGATTCTTTATTTATTTTTTTATGTTATATTTTCTTTTCTGTCTCCCAATATCAAACAGAGAAAACTGTGTATCCTGAACTGAATGTTTATATAATATTATTATATTCTATCTCTGCTGCCTGTTCGATTGTGATGAATCCTCGGTATGTCTCCACTCACGATTCGTGATGTCAATGTCAATAAGTTTTTATTCCACCGTCATAAACTCAATAATAATGATAACACTTGTACCTACTTTCGATCGTCAGAAGAGAGTCGAGAATTTGTGTCAATTTTCGCTGACAGCCAGAGTTACCTTTTCCTAGAGAACAATCGAACGTGTGTAAAGCCGTTTTATTAAAGAATACAGTATGTGCTATTTGGTTAACATTGCATATAACTTGAGCTTTTTTATATAGCGCAATATCCACTAAACACGCCTAAAGCGCTTTACAAGGGGTTCCTGGCCAACAGCAACACGTAACATTTAGAACGGGACATGACGCCTGTTAGGCGATATTACAAACTTTTGTTTGGACAAAGACAACGCTGTTAACGGCCAGGTACTCGTTTTACACCCGAGTACGGTGAGAGAATGTGAGTAAAGAGCCTTCTCCAAGGACTCAGCTATGCGCCGAACGCGAGGCTCGAACCCACGACCTTCCGATCCGAAAGCGAGTGTCATACCACTAGACCACATAGCCGCATATACTGTGTTTTTAAAAAAAAAAAACAACGGCAGAGTTGAAGATTACCAGTTAACTGAAGTGATTAGGAAAAACTCATATTTAAATTTATACAAATTTGGCCAGAAAACTCGTCCTTCAAATATCGATCGATTTAAACGACCCTCACATTGGCAAAAACTTCCAAATCTGTGACTTCGCGAAGTCTTTATTAAAAGTCCCAGGTTTAATGAGTTTTCACTAAGACAAGGGTCATTTAAATCGATCTATTTTGTAAGGACGAGTTTTCTGGCCAAATTTTTAACTATGAGTGTTTTCCCAGATTTCGAGAGATAACGGGTTTTCTTGCGTTTCTTGGCAGCAGCGTTTTTTTTTGGTTGTGCTTGAAGAACAATTTCAACGATACCGAACTAAGTGCAATTCAGGATGATATTGAACTGGGACAATCTGGTGGAGGCACATGATGTTCTGATCGAATATATATATATATATATATATATATATATATATATATATATATATATATATATATATACATTTATGAGTGTTGGTGGGTACTTGTGGGTATATTTATATATATACATATATATATATATATATATATATATATATGCAGTACAATGAGTGTTGATGGGTACTTGTGGGTACATTTATATATATATATATATATATATATATATATATATATATATATATATATATATATATATATATATATATATACTAGTAAAAAGCCCGCAATTTTGCGGGGAAAGAACTATTTTCATTCGATACTGTACTCACCATCATTTAATGAGGGCAGATTGGTAAACAACGTTGTCTGTGTAATTTGGTATATCTTCGGTTGATTTTTCTGTTTGGCCCAATAATATATTTAATAATATATTCCCTCAACTAACCCCAAGAAAAAATTAAACCTAGTACCTTTAATTAACCCCAATAGGAAAAACAAACACCCTAGCACTTTAATAATACTTATGACTAACCCTAATAGGAAAAAAAAATCCGATCTCGAGCTAACCCTAATAGAAAAAATCATGACAAATTGAATAAATAATCGCCTGACAAAAGATCAAAGGTGAAAATACAAATTTAAAGAATACTGGGGATGTAGGAGCTTTCGGAATGTCTCCCCTTTGCTTAACTTATGGAAAAACAAATATCCTAGCACCTTTACTAAGACTTATGACTAACCTTAATAGAAAAAGAAATATCCTCGATCTCGAGCTAACCCTAATAGTAAAAAAAGCATCAAAATAGCGACTGAAATACCTTCATGTGATCAAGTGAATAATATCACTATGAATGCCACGATTTGCTGAAAAATGCCAACACCCACACAACACAACGGAAGTAATAATAATACTTGATGTCATAAATAGATGACGCAAATTGACAACTTTTTACAGTGTCAAAATTAGTTGATTTTGGGAGTCAAGTGTCGTCGTTGGTACATATTTTATGATATCTGTTTGACTCAATGAACTTTCAAACTGACTTTAAATTATAAAAGGAAATCAAGTTATCTGTTTATCTATCTCTAAAAAATACATTTCTAATTTTCAAATCTTTCAGTAGAGTTGTGCGCCGTATCAATTTTTTTATTGACTCAAATAAGCACAATATTCTCTACAATGCTATATTTTTTAAAGAAAGGATATATATATATATATATATATATATATATATATATATATATATATATATATATATGGCTCTCACAGTCTGGAGACGACCCAGTTGAAAAAGCTATGACACCCCCTGGGTACCAATTTAGATCGTATCCAAGGAAAGATCAGCGAGGGGGTGGCATTGGCGTATTTTATAAAACAAAATTATCTAAACACGTGGAAATCCTCGAAATGCGCTGCAAAACAATGGAGGCCATTGATCTTAGATTATCCCTCCAGAATACAAGATACAACTTCAACTGCATCTACCGACCGCCAGCAAACAAGAAAAACAAAATGAAATTACCTGATGTTAGGAAGGAAATCAACGAGATGCTAACTTTGCAACACACGCGTCCTGGCCATTCAATTATACTCGGCGACTTTAATTTTCACTTCGACAACGTCACAGACACCGCTAAATTGCACGAGTCATTATCGGAGAACAACATGTACCAGATCGTAACAACGCCAACCCACTCTGCTGGTCATATTTTAGATTGGGTAATTGTAGAAAATTCAGAGTTCCAAAAAACCAACGCCACCGTCGATTATCTCCCCTTTTCGGACCACTCCCTCATTTCTTTCAATCTTGACGTTTCAAAACCATGCCAAGAAACCACCACCACATCAACCAGAAACATTAAAGGCATTAATTTGGACAATTTCAGAGGCGATTTAGAAAGAAAACTTACTAAAAATTCAATGATTTCTCCAGACCAGTGGAATAGTTGTCTCATCGAAACGCTTGACAAACATGCGCCATTCCAAACAAGGACCGTCACCAACCGCAAGTATGCTCCGTGGTATACGTCGTGCGTTAAAGAAGCTAAAACGAAGTGTCGGAGAGCAGAAAGACTGCTGAAAACATCAGGCCTTACGATTCATCGTGAAATATTCAAGAACGCATTTCGTGCCTGGAAGACAACAATAAAAAAGGAAAAGACCACGTATTTTCTTTCAAAATTCGAAACTTCTAAATCTTGTAAACAATTATTTAACATCTGCAATGATCTACTTGGACGTGAAAGATACACTTCATTACCATCTACAACCAATCAAAGAGACTTGCCAAACACATTTGTCAACTTTTTTAAAGACAAAATCCATAACATTCGTTCAGAACCATTTATAGATACAAATACATTCTGTGGTACCCATTTAGACAAGTTCCAACCAGTTTCACCTAGTTTCATAAACGAGTTGATAAAAAAGCCCCCATTAAATCCTGCGACCTTGATCCCCTACCAGCACAGCTTTTGGCCAGCTCCATCGATACATTATTACCATCCATTACATCAATCATAAATACATCCATACTGACTGGCGAAGTTCCATCGTGCTTTAAAAGTGCCCTCGTCAAACCACTTCTGAAGAAACCATCACTGGACCACAATATATTAAACAATTATCGTCCTGTATCAAATTTACCTTTTTTGTCAAAACTTTTGGAGAAGGTAGTTCTTACACAATGAACATCTCATCTTAAGAACAACAGTTTGGAACAACCCTTTCAGTCAGCATACAAACATCAACACAGCACTGAAACGGCGCTTCTTAAAATCTTTAATGACTTGTTATGTAATGCTGATGCTAACAATATCAATGTATTATGCCTTTTAGATCTTTCAGCTGCCTTTGACACCATTGACCATGACATTTTGTTAAGAAGACCAGAAAATACGTTCGGCATAAAAGGAATTGCCCTTAAATGGTTTACATCATATTTACAGGATCGATGGCAGACTGTCGTGGTGAATGGTGTTCAGTCAGAACAAGTTTTACTAAATTTTGGAGTGCCACAAGGCTCTGTTCTTGGCCCTGTCCTTTTTACTGTATAAATGCAGCCCCTTTCTAGTGTGATATCCAGATTCAATCTGAGTTATCATTTTTATGCAGAGGATACGCAAATATATGATTCAGCACCCCTTTGTAATTTACAGTTCTTAATACATCGAATTACGAACTGTTTTAATGAGATTAAATCTTGGATGTACCACAATAAGTGAAAATTAAATGATAGTAAAACTGAGATTTTAATGTGTTGAAGGCCGAGTATCATTAAACAGGCAAATAAATCACCTATTACTCTCGGAAATAGCACAATAGAATTTTCAAATAAAGCAATAAACCTTGGCGTCATCATCGATAAAGATCTTTCCATGACAAGCCACGTGAATAACACCATACAATCTATGTACATAGAAATGAAAAAAAATAAGCAACATTTAATACCGAAGCATATATCAGAACTTTTAATTAATTCCCTGGTTTTATCTAAATTGGACTA
>NC_088366.1:59493658-59496158 GCF_034508935.2 Berghia stephanieae | reverse complement strand
ATATTATTATTATTATCATTATTATTATTATTATTATTATTTATTATTATTATTATCATTATTATCATTATTATTATTATTATTATTATTATCATTATCATTATCATTATTATTATTATTATTATTATTATTATTATTATTATTATCATTATCATTATCATTATTATTATTATTATTATTATTATTATTATTATTATTATTATTATTATTATTATTATTATAATTATTAATTATAATTTATTATTATACAATAAATATGATATGTTTAAGGCAAACAGACCATTATCAAGAACTGCCTGTTAATTTTGTTTTGAGAAAAAAAATAATTTGCAATATAGGGAATGAGATTAGCGGAAGAGTAGCCTCCCTTGATTGGACGTTACCTTACAGAGAGAACGTTAATTTGGTTTTGAAGTGTCTCATGCTGCTTTCACCGGAAGCGAGGACGAGAGACGCATGCGCACAACCAACATGACGTTCTCATCTAATAACTTTTCCGCTGGTGACGTCACAGACTATGGGTGACCAAGGGACGCTACTCTTCCGCTAATCTCATTCCCTATTATAGGGTCTAGAACCAAATGGCCGTATTTTCACTGACTTCTATTTCTCTCGATTGCTTAAACATTTATCTTTTAAAAAGCTTGCTTTGTTATCAAACTATTCTCCTTCCTAGACCATAGAACCGTGTTAAAGTGGCATTTAGAACTATTGTCTTGTCATGAAGTAACAACTCCGTAATTCGAAAACAATACGCTTCAACAGTCGTAACGTCACTTCCCTCGTAATGACGCATGGTAACTTAGTAACTGGCTCTAAACTATCGGAACAATGGCGGACGCCCTTATGAAATATTTCTCCGACGACGAGCATAAAAGCGTATCAAGAGGGGAAAAAAAACCCATTATAAATCTGATCACGTTTTGACTTTTACACATTCTGATCACAAGACATATGAAAAGTTCTAGCCAGCATGAAGAATAAAAAGTACCGATTTTCTTTCTTTAGAACCACGATGGCCGCCGTTGCTGGGCGACGTGACATCCGACTATTGAATCAAATTGCAAATGTCCGTTTCACTCTATAGATAAACTTTTATGCTCGTCGGAGAAATATTTCATAAGGGTGTCCGCCATTGTTCCGATAGTTTAGAGCCAGTTACTAAGTTACCATGCTTCATTACGAGGGAAGTGACGTCATGACTGTTGAAGGCTATAGGGAATGAGAATAGCGGAAGAGTAGCGACCATTGATTGGACGTCACCTTACAGAGAGAACGTCGATTTGGTTTTGAAGTGTCTCAAGCCGCTTTCACCGGAAGCGAGGACGAAAGACGCATGCGCACAACCAACATGACGTTCTCTCTCTAATAACTTTTCCGCCGGTGACGTAACAGACTATGGGTGACGTCCAATCAAGGGACGCTACTCTTCCGCTAATCTCATCCCTGCCAATGCACAGGTTCACTTAATAAATTTGATAACGCTCTGTCTCTCGATATTGACAAATCGCTTTTAATTTATTTTTGTCTAGATTTTTTTCCCTACTCAAATGTTAGTGAATCAAGCTGATCTTTAATTTGTGACCCACCGCCTGAAGACGGTATTACATCAATCAGGGAGACGTGCATATACTAGCAGGTCTGATTACCAAACACAAATAAACAAATTGAGCTTTTATCTAGCGCAAAATCCACTAAATGTGCTCAATGCGCTTTACAAGGGGTCCCTGGTCAACAGCAACATTTAACATGTAGGACGGGACATATTTATAGACATGGTTAGGCGATAATACGATAATACAATTTTTCGGACAAAGACAACGCTGTTAACGGCCAGGTACTCATTTTACACCTGAGTACGGTGAGAGATGAATGTGAGCAAAGAGCCTTTTCCAAGGACTCAACTATGCGCCGAGTGCGAGGCTCGAACCCAGGCCCTTCCGTTCCAAAAGCGAGTGTCATACCACTAGACCACATAACCGCACAATGTTAGTGAATCAAGCTGATCTTTAATTTGTGACCAACCGCCTGAAGACGGTATTACATCAATCAGGGAGACGTACATATACTAGCAGGTCTGATTACCAAACACAATTAATTATGGCCTTGATTTCACATTGTTGTTATAATGGCCAATGTTTTGCTGTCGGTTTGGGCGGATTTCCATTACAACAATCAATGAGGCCATCAAAATGTGGGTTATCAGACCTGTAAATAAGTACACATCGTCTTAAGGTGATTTAGATGATGCATAAATGGAAGTTCTGTCAATATACGATTCTTGGGTTTCATTTTTATAGAACAATATATGACCTATAGATAGTTTGAAGATGACGACACTCAGGCCTTTGTTATTGTTTTTGCCATCCGCGTTTGTGAGTTGTTCTCACTAAACTGTATTAACGAGACTATAAAAGTTCATGGTTACACAGAGTTTGTGTGTTCGTCCGTTATACTTCCGGATGGCAATGTTGTGAACTCCTTGGCCAAGCTTAATTAG
>NC_088366.1:59450316-59482816 GCF_034508935.2 Berghia stephanieae | reverse complement strand
TAACCATGTTAGAGTGTATGGGTCAGTGAGACCCAGCCAGGTAGGAAGTGTGGGTAAAATGTTTTTTGCTCTAATCAGCTATATGGGTCACTCAGACCCAGCCTGGTAGGAAGTGTGGGTAAAATGTTTTTTGCTCTAATCAGGTATATGGGTCACTCAGACCCAGCCTTGTAGGTAGTGAAAGTCAAAAAGCCTAGTAGGGATAGGGTTAAGCATCAAATGGCACAAGAATTTCACTAGATTTGTGTGAATTGAAGTTTAGATAAATATGATAAAATAATAGACCGAATGAGAGATTTATTTCAGGGGAAATAATCCTCAATATCTCAAAATGGGGAAAACGGAGATAGGGAGTTTTGGAAAACTTCTCTAAAAAAAAAGAGAAGAACGAATGTTAGCGAGTTACCTGAGGGTTTAGGCAAAATATGTGACCCTTCGTCTCGAAACGGTATTATGTCGGAATGAATTGGACCCCGAAAAGTGACTTTAGAATTAAATTGATAGTAAATACCAATTTTTTGAGCTTTTGTATTGTGAGAAATTGTCTTCATTCTGTAACATAACAAATCGAAACAAACCCCAAGTTTCATGTTTTTGTCAATAAAGTCAATTTTTTTGCACACACGTCATCCCGACATAATACCGTTTAGAGACGGTGAGTCATATAATGTATGTATCACATCTTTATGGCAAAAGAACGAGCTTTCTTGTTCACATTTTTAGACATTTGTAACCCAACGTTTCAAAACGGTATTATGTCGGGATGGATAAGATGCTACAAAGTCAAATTAACGTTAAACTTGTCAAAAATATACATTATTGGTATTTAGCACAGTAAAATATGATGTTCCTTCTCCTCTATAAAGCACTTAAACTCAACTTCAGTCTGATATTTCTGGATACAAATTCCTATTCTCACCAACTTAATCATCCCGACATAATACCGTTTTGAGACGAGAGGTCACATTTTGTCTCGTAGTTATAACCCCAATAACCGATTATTTAAACCTTGCTGCTACGGCTGCTACACCCGTATGCTGCGGATGGCCCTCAATGTAAGCTGGAAAGAGCACATATCAAATGAAGAGCTCTACTGTGACCTCCCCCCAGTGACCTCGAAGATTCAAAAGAGAAGACTGAGACTTGCGGGGCACTGCTGGAGACACAAGGAGGAGATTGCAAGCAGTCTTGTGCTATGGGAACTGAACCACCTGAGCGAACCAGAAGCAGAGGCAGGCAGAATAAAACCTACATTGACTGTCTGCTAGATGACACAGGAATGGACAACACCCGGGAGCTGCGTACGCTTATGGAGGACAGGACAGAATGGCGAAGACTTGTGGCTCATGTTGCCTAAGTAAAGTAAGTAAGTAAAAGATAAACCTTGCATACTAAATAGACTTTGTGATTGGCAACTGTTGTCTTTCATAGTATGGTCTGATTTTACTGTCTTTTGGTGCTACGTGAAGAATACTAAAAAAAAAATGATAATAAAGAAAAAGAGAAGGTTATAGAAAAAATAGGAAAAGAGTCCAAAATAAATAAATAAATAAATTTTTTAAAACACAAAAAAAAAAAAAAAACAATATATATATATATATATATATATATATATATATATATATATATATATATATAATATATATATATTTTTAAAAAAATATATATATATATAGAGAGAGAGAGAGAGAGGAGGGGAGAGAGAGAAAGAGAGAGAGAGAGAGAGATGGGGAGAGAGAGAAAGAGAGAGATAGAGATAGATAGATAGATAGAGAGAGAGAGAGAGAGAGAGAGAGAGAGAGAGAGAGAGAGAGAGAGAGAAAGAGAGCGCGAGTGAGTTCAAAAACTCCGAACGCAATATATATATATATATATAATTATAATATAAGTGTCTAAAACTCTTGTCCAATCAAATAACTCGGCGTTTCTCGAGGCGATAACTGTTGTCATGTTGGTTTATTGACACCTTCGATTTCTGTCTTTTTCCCCATGACAACTCGGCCTTGATTTTAAAAAATGATTGTCATGGTGTTGACATGGTTGATACTGTGATTATTCATCCTGATATCATGCCTATACAAAGTATTGCTTTTTTAATGGCTTTACGGCGATTGCAACACATTTAGGTTATATCAGCGCCAGTAAAAAAAGGAAGAAAATGGGATAGTAAAAAGCTCTAGAATTTGTTTGTTTGTTTGTTTTTATGGATTTTACGGCACTTGCAACACATTTAGGTCATATCAGCGATCGTAAAAAAGGAAGAAAATGTGATACAAAAAGTTATAGCATTACAATAAAAGCGCCCAAGAAAAGGTAAGACAAAAGGGAATTGGTTCAAATAGGTAACCGATGTAGGTTCCAAGTCATACTATCATTGTACTTAGTTTGAGATCACCTAAAAGTCCCACTAAGAGGAATACACTCAAATTATGTTTACAAATCATATCCTTAGAATATAAAAAATGACAATACATAACAGAGAGATGATTTACAAGGAAAAAAATATCATCTCCCAAAACTATAACTATACATTCGACTGTTTCCCTCCCAGCCAAAGACTCCAGCCATGGTCAGGACAAAACTGAATAATCTCATTCCAAGACAAAGACCGAAAGCAATTTGGAAAACAGATACAGGGTGATAGAAGACACAGTAAGTACCTCCCTGCCCACTATGGGAGGTCAGGAACCCCACCAAGATACAGTGGGATAGAAGACACAGTAAGTACCTCCCTGCCCACTCTGGGAGGCCAGGAACCCCACCCAGATACAGGGGGATAGAAGACACACTAAGTGCCTCCCTGCCCACTCTGGGAGGTCAGGAACCCCACCCAGATACAGGGGGATAGAAGACACAGTAAGTGCCTCCCTGCCCACTATGGGAGGTCAGGAACCCCACCCAGATACAGGGGGATAGAAGACACACTAAGTGCCTCCCTGCCCACTCTGGGAGGTCAGGAACCCCACCCAGATACAGGGGGATATAAGACACAGTAAGTGCCTCCCTGCCCACTATGGGAGGTCAGGAACCCCACCCAGATACAGGGGGATAGAAGACACAGTAAGTGCCTCCCTGCCCACTCTGGGAGGTCAGGAACCCTACCCAGATAGGGGGATAGAAGACACAGTAAGTGCCTCCCTGCCCACTCTGGGAGGTCAGGAACCCCACCCAGATACAGGGGGATAGAAGACACAGTAAGTGCCTCCCTGCCCACTATGGGAGGTTAGGAACTCCACCTAGTATACAAAGTCCGGTTATTCCGCTTTAATTTTTTTTAAATGAAGGAAAAAAAACAAAAAAATTAAAAAATTGAGCTTTATATAGCGCAATATCCAATAAATGTGCCCAAAGCGCTTTACAAGGGGTCCCTGGTCAACAGCAACATTTAACATGTAGGACGGGACATGACACCTGTTAGGCGATATTACATTTTTTCGGACACAGACAACGCTGTTAACGGCCAGGTACTCATTTTACACCTGAGTACGGTGAGAGAATGCGAGTAAAGAGCCTTCTCCAAGGACTCAACTATGCGCCGAGCGTGAGGCTCGAACAAAAGACCTTCCGATCCGAAAGCGAGTGTCATACCACAAGACCACATAGCCGCACATAAAAACCTGACATGCTAAATATGCGGCCGAACTCTGAAAAGAAAATGATTGGTCAAAGAGCTCGTTATTTCAATCATATCGATCGTTCAAAATCATTCTCTCTTTTTGTCAAAAACTCTCAAACTTGAGACTTTAAGTTGAACAGTGCGGCTATGTGGTCTAATGGTATGATACTCACTTTCGGATCGGAAGGTCCTCGGTTCGATCATCGCTCGACGCATAGTTGAGTCCTTGGAAAAGGTTCTTTACTCACCGAACTCAGGTGTAAAATGAGTACCTGGCCGTTAACAGCGTTGTTTCTGTCCGAAAATAGTAATATCGCCCAACAGGCGTCGCGTCATGTCCCGTCCTAAATGTTAAGTATTGCTGTTGGACAGGACCCCTTGTAAAGCGCTTTGAGCACGTTTAGTGGATATTGCGCTATATAAAAGCCCAATTTAAAGCGGTGTGTCTTTTTTACGAAACCCGCCGAAACCCAGTCCCAGGTTCACTCCCCAATGGCGTACACTTCCCTGTGTTCCAGGTTCACTCCCCACTGCTACCTACTTCCCACAACTTTGTCGGGATTCGTCGGGTTCCGTCGGGTTTCGGCGAGTTTAGGCGGGTTTCGTAAAAAAGACACACCCATTTAAAGCTCAATTTTAGCCTCAAAACTCGTCCTTCTAATATTATCGATTGATTAAAATTGCCCCCCCTCCCCCCCCCCCCCCCCTCCCATCTTGTCAAAAAACCCTTAGATAGAAGAAAGTATCAGGTTTTAGTAGAGTATTTGATCAGAAGAGGGTCATTTGATTCGCGCGACATTTGAAGGAGGAGTTTTCTGGCCAATTTTCTATTAACTCACTCAATCCTAACACCGACTATATCCGTTGTTTACCCGGAATACTTTTACTGCATGCCTATTTATTACATTTTTTCTGAGACAAATTATTATTGGTTCTTTTTAAAGTCAAAGCTAAAGTTTTTTTTTAATTTTTACATGTTAATGATAGTTGAATAAAAAGATCTATGTACATGATCATTTTTATTACATTTTTTTCAATTTTTAAAAAGTAGCAAAAATCTCTAGGATTGAGTGAGTTAATGTGTTGCTTTCCCCCTCCCTCCCCCCTCTCCTCCCACAGAGTACGGCAAAGTGGAAGTTCAGTTCAGGATGAATGTATCAACCGTCGAGCTCAAAGTCAAGAAATATAATTTTTTAAAATAAAAATATTCCAAACAAGTTAAAGAAAATTACCAACAAAAAAAAAAAAAAAAAAAAAAAAACGAAGCCAAAATTGCCTTTAAAAAGATCCCCCCCCCCCCCCCACCCGCCTCCCCTTCTTCAACAACCTCGAGTTAGAGTGATGACTTTTAAATATTCATTAATTTTCTTTTATACGTAAGTAAGAGTTTAATAAGTACGTCGAGTCAAATTACTGGCCGTTTTGGGATAAAATCCACATTAAAAAAAATTAATATCCATTTTTAGGAAGAGAGATTTGGCATTAGAAACACAAACTGGCAACCTTGTCTGGGGAAATTGCAATGAATTAGAATCTATCACCAGCACAATTTTTATTGGAAAGCTTGAAGGGTTTTTCTTTTCTTATCTTTCAATTCTTTTTGTTTTGTTTGTGTTTGTTTTTTTAAAAAAGGCAATGCGATATTAATTTAGCTGAAAGAACGGTAAAAACTATACTATATAAGATATTATATATAAATATGTCTATATATATGTATATGTGTGTGTATATATGTATATATGTATATATATATATATATATATATATATATATATATATATATATATATATATATATATAAACAAAAATGTATACATTCACTCACGAAGCAAAAGACAGTTACAAACCTGACTAGCTGCAGATGGTAAAGGTCCTTTCCCAGCATGCACCATGGGTGGGTGCTCCCCTCGAGCCGTCCGTCTCCGTTTTTTCTTCAGACGGTTAATGAATCCTAGCTGAAGACCGGTCGAATACATGTTTTTTTGTACTTTTAGTTTTGGATTGAACGGTCGTTGAACAAATAATCTCTAAAATAATAATATTTGTTTGTGGATTTCTACTTGTCGCTCATCCCTAACACACTTTCTCCATTGTTTACAAAGATTTCATATCGAAGTATTATCCCTCCTCGATCGCATGATTCACTGTCCATAGTTTAAATATTTAAGTTGTGATCATTATAATATTATTTTCTGCAATTTCAGATTATTAAAGTACAATTGTGACCCATCGTCTCAAAACGTTATTATGTCGGAACGAACCAGATGCTTAAAAGCCGAAGTAAATGTTAAACTGGTCAAAAATATAAATTGTTGGCATTATCACCTTAAAATATGGTTGTCATTCTCCTCAATAAATCATATAAACTCAACACAAGTCTTATATTTCTGGCTATAAAGTCAATTTTCAAAATCTTATTCAACCCGACTTAATAGCGTTTTGAGGCGAAGGGTCACAATTTATTCCATGTAAAAAAAAATGTCCACAGCAAATACAAAATTAATTTGTTTTAGGTCATCGTCATAAACTAATATGTGCTTATGATGAGGTGTTTCGGAGAGTAGGTGAGTAGAAATAATATGCCACCCACCTCCTGAAAACGGTATAAGGTCGGTAGTTGCGACGTGTACTTAGTTTACAAGTCTATCAATCCAATTTGTGTTATGGGCTTATTATTGTTGTAATGGATATAGATAGTATGCGCTTGGCGAAGAAGCTCATAATATTGCCATCCGGAAGTATAACGGACCAACACACAAAAATGTGTGTATCCATGAACGTTTATAGTCAGGTTAATACAGTTCAGTGAGCATTACTCATTAACGCGGATGGCAATAACAAAGACCTGAGTGACGTCATCTTCGAAGTATCTATACTCATACTCTCGAAACAAACGCACAATATCCTCCATTACAATTACGGTGTTAAAATGAGTCAATAATTAGTCTCAGTTATCAACCTGTGTAGTGGATTTTTAAATGGAATAAATAAAGCCGACGTGCACATATTTGCAGGTCTGATTACCCAAATTGTTATGTTAGGATTGGTATGGATAGGATAGACTTTTCTGATTTTTTTCATATTCTAATATTACTTTTACTAGAGAGGACAAGTTTAAGATTTTTGTCTCTAGATGCAAAACAAACATAAGACAAAACTAGGTTCGCTATTCGTATTGTTCAGAAATGGAACAGTTTGAAATTTGAAACAAAGAATGCAAAATCTATGGATTATTTCAAGGTGTTAGTAGACACGGAATTATATGATGGGAGATTTATATATGACGAATAATACGTGTTTGCTCTGTTGTTAACATGGCTTTCAATCTTGTATGTATATATTATGCATTATTATATTATTATGGTTATCTTCTATACACGTGTGTATGTGTGTGTGTGTGTGTGTGTATGTGTGTGTACGTGTGTGTGCTTTGCATGTCACGGTTAAAGATATATGTTTGTACACCACATGAGTACATTTAAGTTGAAATACAATCTTTACCACGTGTATCATTATTGTAAGATTTAATCAATAGATTTATGGCATTACTATTAATATTAAGGGCATTCAAGGGATCTTATCCGATTTTGCCCTATACCACATGTTATGTTAGGACTGGATTCATTGCTAGGATCAGATGTTTAGGAGAGAAGGTGAGTAGAAATATGCCACACACTTCCTTAAAACGGTACCCAAGGTCGGTACCGACGTGTACTTATTTCACAGGTCTGTCAAGCCAATTTGTTATTGTTGTAATGGTTATCAACCTGTATGTGGATTTTTAATGCAATAATACGATTCAATAGCCTGATGTCACGTCCGCCCAGCAACGGGAAGCTAGGTTCTAAAACAAAGAAAATGGTACTTTTTATGCTTCATGCTGGCTAGAACTTTTTCACGTGTCACGTGATCAGAATGTATAAAAGTCAAAACATAATCAGATTTATATTATTTTCTCCTCTGGATAAGCTTTTATGCTCGTTGCCGAAGTATTTTATAAGGGCGTCCGCCATTGTTCCCTATAGTTTAAAACCGGTTTCTAAGTTACTATGCGTCATTACAAGGGAAGTGACGTCACGACTGTTGAAGCATATTAAAGCCGACGTGAACTTATTTGCATCTGATAACCCATAATATTGTTTTGGTCTCATTGTTGTAATGGAGATACTGTCAAACCAATGCAACATATTCTCCATTACAAGTGCGACCATGTGGTCTAGTGGTATGACACTCGCTTTTGGATCGGAAGGTCCTGGGTTCGAGCCTCGTCCTCGGCGCATAGTTGAGTACTTGGAAAAGGCTCTTTACTCACATTCTCTCACCGTACTCATGTGTAAAATGAGTATCTGGCCGTTAACAGCGTTGTCTCAGTCCGAAAAATTGTAATATCGCCTAACAGGCGTCATGTCCCGTCCTACATGTTAAATGTTGCTGTTGACCAGGGACCCATTGTAAAGCGCTTTGAGCACATTTAGTGGATATTACTCTATATAAAGCTCAATTATACAACAACGTTAAAACGAGCAGATTATTGGGCTGGGTTTTCAGACCTGTATATTGTATGACCATAGTGAGTTGTCGTTAGTAGTGCTCATGGGAAAAAGTGGTACCATTGGTTGAACTAAAGACTGACATTTTGACGTCATTTTTTGGTCAGTGTCAGGCAATAGATAGTTCGAAGATGACGTCACTCAGGTCTTTGTTATTGTTTCTTGCCATCCGCGTTTATGAGTAATGCTCACTGAACTGTATTAACCAGACTATAAACGTTCATGGTTACAGACCGTTTTGTGTGTTAGTCCCTTATACTTCCGGATGGTGATGTTATGAGTTTCTTAGCCAAACGCATACTATCAATAAGTTCGCGATGGCTACGGTTATACCCGGCTGGAATAGGATTCAATAGTCGTAACGTCACTTCCTTCCTAATGACGCATGGTAACTTGGTAACACTGGCTCTAAACTATCGGAACAATGGCGGACGCCCGTATGAAATATTTCTCCGGCGAGCATAAAAGCGTATCCAGAGGGGAAAAAACATAAATTTGATCATGTTTTGACTTTTACACATTCTGATCACAAGACATATGAAAAATTCTAACCAGCTTGAAGAATAAAAAGTAATGATTTTCTTTGTTTAGAATCAAGATGGCCGCCGTTGCCGGGCGGCGTGACATCAGACTACTGAATCCAATTGTTATGAGTTTGTTTAAAAAAACCTAAACGCAATGCATCAATATCTATGGGAACTTCACAAGAGTCATCAGTTCTTCACTATCAGTGAACACTTACAGCGTTCCACGTTCTCATTAATAATTAAGTGCCATAGTAGATAATGTAATGACATCAATTAATTATTCAGACTTTCATTCATAGAATAGAAGCTCGACACATTTCACACCCTGGATTGTAAACAAACCATTCAGTAAAATGAATTACTATAGATAGTGTGCGCTTGGTTATGAAGCTCACAACATTGCAATCCGGATGTCTAACGGACCAACACACAAAACTATGTGTAACCATGAACTTTTATAGTCTGGTTCATAGTTTTTTTTTTGGGAAGTATTCATAAATAATAACAAAGACCTGAGTGACGTCATCTTCGTTCTATCTATAATGTATAACCTTAACTATTTTCAGTGACTTCGTATTCAGCTGAAACTAACCGTTGCCATCGTTAACTTATAGGCTGACTCAAGGACCGTCGCCATCGTTAACTTATAGCCTGACACTAAAACAGTCGCCATCGTTAACTTATAGGCTGACACAAGGACCGTTGCCATCGTTAACTTATAGGCTGACACAAGGACCGTCGCCATCGTTAACTTATAGGCTGACACAAGGACCGTTGCCATCGTTCAACTTATAGCCTGACACTAAAACAGTCGCCATCGTTAACTTATAGGCTGACACAAGGACCGTTGCCATCGTTAACTTATAGGCTGACACAAGGACCGTCGCCATCGTTAACTTATAGGCTGACACAAGGACCGTTGCCATCGTTCAACTTATAGCCTGACACTAAAACAGTCGCCATCGTTAACTTATAACCTGACACAAGGACCGTTGCCATCGTTAACTTATAGGCTGACACAAGGACCGTCGCCATCGTTAACTTATAGGCTGACACAAGGACCGTTGCCATCGTTCGACTTATAGTCTGACACTAAAACAGTCGCCATCGTTAACTTATAGGCTGACACAAGGACCGTCGCCATCGTTAACTTATAGCCCGACACTAAAACAGTCGCCATCGTTAACTCATAGGCTGACACAAGGACCGTCGCCATCGTTAACTTATAGGCTGACACAAGGACCGTTTTCCATCGTTAACTTATAGGCTGATACAAGGACCGTCGCCATCGTTAACTTATAACCTGACACAAGGACCGTTGCCATCGTTAACTTATAGGCTGACACAAGGACCGTTGCCATCGTTAACTTATAGGCTGACACAAGGACCGTCGCCATCGTTAACTTATAGGCTGACACAAGGACCGTTGCCATCGTTAACTTATAGGCTGACACAAGGACCGTCGCCATCGTTAACTTATAGGCTGACACAAGGACCGTTGCCAGCGTTCGACTTATAGTCTGACACTAAAACAGTCGCCATCGTTAACTTATAGGCTGACACAAGGACCGTCGCCATCGTTAACTTATAAGCTGACACAAGGACCGTTGCCATCGTTCGACTTATAGTCTGACACTAAAACAGTCGCCATCGTTAACTTATAGGCTGACACAAGGACCGTCGCCATCGTTAACTTATAGGCTGACACAAGGACCGTCGCCATCGTTAACTTATAGGCTGATACAAGGACCGTCGCCATCGTTAACTTATAACCTGACACAAGGACCGTTGCCATCGTTAACTTATAGGCTGACACAAGGACCGTTGCCATCGTTAACTTATAGGCTGACACAAGGACCGTCGCCATCGTTAACTTATAGGCTGACACAAGGACCGTTGCCATCGTTAACTTATAGCCTGACACTAAAACAGTCGCCATCGTTAACTTATAGCCTGACACTAAAACAGTCGCCATCGTTAACTTATAGGCTGACACAAGGACCGTCGCCATCGTTAACTCATAGGCTGACACAAGGACCGTCGCCATCGTTATATTATAGGCTGACACAAGGACCGTAGCCATCGTTAACTTATAACCTGACACAAGGACCGTTGCCATCGTTAACTTATAGGCTGACACAAGGACCGTCGGCATTGTTAACTTATAGCCTGACACAAGGACCGTAGCCATCGTTAACTTATTGCTGACACAAGGACCGTAGCCATCGTTAACTTATAACCTGTCACAAGGACCGTTGCCATCGTTAACTTATAGGCCGACACAAGGACCGTCGGCATTGTTAACTTATAGCCTGACACAAGGACCGTCGTCGCCATCTTTAATTTATAGCCTGACACAAGGACCGTCTTCGCCATCGTTAACTTATAGTCTGACACAAGGACCGTCGTCGCCATCGTTAATTTATAGCCTGACACAAGGACCGTCGTCGCCATCGTTAACTTATAGCCTGACACAAGGACCGTTGCCATCGTTAACTTATAGCCTGACACTAGGATCGTTGCCATCGTTAACTTATAGCCTGACACTAGGACCGTCGTCGCCATCGTTAATTTATAGCCTGACACAAGGACCGTCGTCGCCATCGTTAATTTATAGCCTGACACAAGGACCGTCGTCGCCATCGTTAATTTATAGCCTGACACAAGGACCGTCGTCGCCATCGTTAATTTATAGCCTGACACAAGGACCGTCGTCGCCATCGTTAACTTATAGCCTGACACAAGGACCGTTGCCATCGTTAACTTATAGCCTGACACTAGGACCGTCGTCGCCATCGTTAATTTATAGCCTGACACAAGGACCGTCGTCGCCATCGTTAACTTATAGCCTGACACAAGGACCGTTGCCATCGTTAACTTATAGCCTGACACTAGGATCGTTGCCATCGTTAACTTATAGCCTGACACAAGGACCGTCGTCGCCATCGTTAATTTATAGCCTGACACAAGGACCGTCGTCGCCATCGTTAACTTATAGCCTGACACAAGGACCGTTGCCATCGTTAACTTATAGCCTGACACTAGGATCGTTGCCATCGTTAACTTATAGCCTGACACAAGGACCGTCGTCGCCATCGTTAATTTATAGCCTGACACAAGGACCGTCGTCGCCATCGTTAACTTATAGCCTGACACAAGGACCGTTGCCATCGTTAACTTATAGCCTGACATTGACCAAAATATTACGTCATGAGACAAGTGTTTGGTCACAAAAGTAAACAAATCGCGAGTTGCAATCAAAGTTCAACCAATGGGATTACTTGTTTCTTGAGTATAGATAGTTTGAAGATGACGTCACTCTGGTCCTTGCTATTGTTTTCTGCCATCCGCGTTTATGAGTAATGCCCACTGAACTGTATTAACCTGACTATAAACGTTCATGGATACACACAGTTTTGTGTATTGGTCCGATATACTTCCGGATGGCAATTTTATGAGCTTCTTAGCCAAGCGCATACTATCTATAATTAACGATTATTCACTAGGCGCTGCATAAGCCTAAAAAATGACGTCAAACTATAAGATTGATAGATAGAATTTAGTGAGAACTACTCATAAAAATGTCTGGCTAAAACAATTACAAAGAAATGAATGATGTCAATTGAATTCAATAGTCTGATGTCACGTCGCTAGCAACGAGCAGCTTGGTTCTGAACAAAGAAAATCGGTACTTTTTATTCATCATGCTGCCTAAAACTTTTTCACATGTCATGTGATCAGAATGTATAAAATTCAAAACATGATAGGATCTATACTGTTTTTCTCCTCTGGATACACTTTTATGCTCGTCGGAGAAGTATTTCATAAGAGCGTCCGCCATTGTTCCGATAGTTTAGAGACAGTTACTAAGTTACTCTGCGTCATTCCGGGGGAAGTGACGTCACGACAGTTGAAGCGTATGTCCTTCCTTCTATAGATACAATTCGATTATCCAGCTCGTGGCCATCGTAAACTTATAGCCCGACATTGACCAAAAAATTACGTCTTAAGAAAGTCTTTGGCCACAAAAGAAAACAAATCGTGAGTTGTATTCAATAAGTCAACCAATGGAATCACTTGTTTCCATGAGCTCTACTAAATACATCTCACTAGCGATAATAAAGCCTGTGTCGTTCGCTATGTTTACCAATCACTGTTATTGTTTGCATTATGACGATTGTCCGAAAGGCGTGGTTATCCGTACACTGAACCGTGGCCTTCGTAAAGTTATGGCCTGACACTGACCAAAAAATGACGTCAAAATGCCAGTCTTTTGCCACAAAAGAAAACAAATCGTAAATTGTATTCAATAGTTCAACCAATGAAATAACTTGTTTCCAAGAGCTCTACTAACGACAACTCACTAGGCGGTGCAAAAACCAAATAATGACGTCAAACTGCCAGTCCTTTTGGATTTCAGTGTCAGGCTATAACATAACGAGGGCTACGCAAGAACGCTCCGGGACTGGCAGTTTGACGTCATTTTTTAGGTTTGTGTAGCGTCTAGTGAGTTGCCGTTAGTAGAGCTCATAGAAACATGTTATTTCATTGGTTGAACTATTGAATACAACTCACGATTTGTTTTCTTTTGCGACAAAAGACTGGCATTTTGACGTCATTTTTTGGTTTTTGCACCGCCTGGTGAGTTGTCGTTAGTAGACTGGCATTTTGACGTTAACGATGGCTACGGTGTAAGGCTATAGATAGTTCGAAGATGACGTCACTCAGGCCTTTGTTATTGTTTTTGCCATCCGCGTTTGTGAGTTGTTCTCACTAAACTGTATTAACTAGACTATAAAAGTTCATGGTAACACAGAGTTTGTGTGTTGGTCCTATATACTTCCGGATGGCAATGTTATGAGCTTCTTAGCCAAGCGCATACTATCTATAGATAGAATGCGCTTGGCCAAGGAGTTCACAACATTGCCATCCGGAAGTATAACGGACCAACACACAAACTCTGTGTAACCATGAACTTTTATAGTCTTGTTAATACAGTTTAGAGAGAACAACTCACAAACGCGGATGGCAAAAACAATAACAAAGGCCTGAGTGACGTCATCTGCATACTATCTATAAGTTTACGATGGCTACGATTTATCAAAGCTATGACACGTTTCACTATGTGGGTCACTTTGAGCACATTTTGCAATGTGACCAATGACCTCGAGCACATGGAAGGTAATAGGGATCATACTAATACTCGTCAACAGTCGTAACGTCACTTCCTTACGAATGACGCATGGTAACTTTGCAACACTGGCTCTAAACTATCGGAACAATTGCGGACGCCCGTATGAAATATTTCTCCGGCGAGCATAAAAGCGTATCCAGAGGGGAAAAAAAACACATAAATTTGATCATGTTTTGACTTTTACACATTCTGATCACAAGATATATGAAAAGTTCTAGCCAGCATGAAGAATAAAAAGTAATGATTTTCTTTGTTTAGAACCAAGATGGCCGCCGTTGTTGAGCGACGTGACATCAGACGACTGAATCCAATTGCAGAGCGTGCTAGAATTTGGCGTGCCAGAACGGGCCTTCGTAAACTCATGGCCTGACCATAGCCATCGTTAACTTACTAACGAAAGATTGAAAATGGAAATGCTTCGTATGGGAACAACACAGACAATGGACGTTTCGGGTACAAACCCTTCGTCAGCACAACAATACACAAATAAACGTTTATTTGTGTATTGTTGTGCTGACGAAGGGTTTGTACCCGAAACGTCCATTGTCTGTTTTGTTCCCATACGAAGTTTTTCCATTTTCACTCTTTCGTTAGTATTTTACGATCACCGGCTTCAGGCAGCCCTTCCCGTTTTCTACAATCGTTAACTTATAACCTGACACTAAAACCCACTCAGACGTCATATCCTGTTGTCCAATTTTGTGAGTATTTTACCTATACACATGGCGTCAATACCAACTAGATTATACACGTAAACGTTACACATAGGTTACACATAGTAGTTTTGTGTGTTTGTCAGTTTCGTCTGAATCTGGGGGCGCTGGATATCCAAATGTGACTCACCGTCTCTAAACGCTATTATGTCGGGATGACTTGGGCGCAAAAAATTGAATTTATTGACAAAAATATGAAACTTGGGGTTTGTTTCGATTTGTTATGTTACAGAATGAAGATAATTTCTCACAATACAAAAGCTCAAAAATTGGTATTTACTATCAATTTAATTCTAAAGTCACTTTTCGGGGTCCAATTCATTCCGACATAATACCGTTTCGAGACGAAGGGTCACAAATGAGCTGAACCAGTATCGATCACATTTATTTTATCTACTCGATACCCGCCGCTAATTCATTAGCGGGTGTGTCTTTTTTACGAAACCCGCCGAAACCCGCCGAAACCCTGCGAAACCCGCCGAAACCCGATGAAACCCGACGAATCCCGACAAAGTTATGGGAAGTAGGTGGCTGTGGGGAGTGAACCTAGAACTCAGGGAAGTGTACACCATTGGGGAGTGAACCTGGGACTGGGTTTCGGCGGGTTTCGTAAAAAAGAACCAGTGCTTTTTTACGAAACCCGCCGAAACCCGCCGAAACCCGGCGAAACCCGACAATATACAGCAAAGTTATGGGAAGTAGAAAATTGTGGGGAGTGAACCCGAGACT
Organism: Berghia stephanieae; assembly: GCF_034508935.2. Classification (NCBI taxonomy): domain Eukaryota; kingdom Metazoa; phylum Mollusca; class Gastropoda; order Nudibranchia; family Aeolidiidae; genus Berghia; species Berghia stephanieae. The sequence continues at coordinate 59,467,487 of NC_088366.1, read as the reverse complement.
CAGGGAAGTGTACACCAGTCGGGAGTGAACCTGAGACTAAGTTTATCGGCCGGTTTCGGCGGGTTTCGTAAAAAAGAATTAGTGCTTTATTACGAAACCCGCCGAAACCCGCCGAAACCCGACAATATCCGGCAAAGTTATGGGAGTTTGGCAACAGTGGGGGGTGATCCTGGGAGTCAGGGAATTGCACACCAGTGGGGAGTTAACCTGGGACTGTGTAAAAAGGATATCAGTGGGAAATAAACCTGGGACTAAAGGGAGATGGATACCATTGAAAGTTGAAGCCGGATATGGGAATTGAGTACCAGAGGAGAATGAACCTGACACTATAGAAGGTGGACGCCAGTGGGGAGTGAACCTGGGACTATGTAAAAAGGATATGAGTGAGAAATAAACCTGGGACTAAAGGGAGATGAATACCATTGAAAGTTGAAGCCGGATATGGGAGTTTAGTACCAGAGGAGAATGAACCCGACACTATAGGAGATGGGCGCCAGTGTGGAGTGAACCTGGGACTCAGGGAAGTGCACACCAATTGGGAGTTAACCTTGGACTGTGGGAGATGGATAACTGTGGGTATCCGAGCCGAACTATAGGAGTTGGGTGCCAGAGGAGAATGAACCTGACACTATAGAAGGTGGGCGCCAGTGGGGAGTGATCCTGGGATTCAGGGAATTGCACACCAGTGGGGATTTAACCTGGGAATATGTAAAAAGGATATCAGTGGGAAATAAACCTGGGACTAAAGGGAGATGGATACGATTAAAATTTGAAGCTTGGTATGAGAGTTTGGTACCAGAGGAGAATGAACCTGACACTAAAGGAGGTGGGCGCCAGTGGGGAGTGAACCTGGGACTATGTAAACAGGATATCAGTGGGAAATAAACCTGTGACTAAAGGGAGATGAATACCATTGAAAGTTGAAGCCGGATATGAGAGTTGGTACCAGAGGAGAATGAACCTGACAAAAAGGAGGTGGGCGCCAGTGGGGAGTGAACCTGGGACTATGTAAACAGGATATCAGTGGAAATAAACCTGGACTAAAGGGACATGGATACCATTGAAAGTTGAAGCCGGATATAAGAGCTTGGTACCAGAGGAGAATGAACCTGACAAAAGGAGGTGGGGCGCCATTGGGAGTGAACCTGGGACTATGTAAACAGGATATCAGTGGAAATAACCTTGGACTAAAGGGACATGGATACCATTGAAAGTTGAAACCGGATATGAAAGTTTGGTACCAGAGGAGAATGAACCTGACACTATAGGTGGTGGGCGCCAGTGGGGAGTGAACCTGGGACTATGTAAAAAGGATATCAGTAGGAAATAAATCTGGGACTAAAGGGAGGTGGATACCATTGGGAGTTAAAGCCGGATTTGGGAGTTGGGTACCAGAGGAGAGAGAAACCTGACACTATAGGAGGTGGGCGCCAGTGGGGAGTGATCCTGGGACTATGTAAAAAGGATATCAGTGGGAAATAAACCTGGGACTAAAGGGAGATGAATACCATTGAAAGTTGAAGCCGGATATGAGAGTTTGGTACCAGAGGAGAATGAACCTGACACTATAGGAGGTGGACGCCAGTGGGGAGTGAACCTGGGACTATGTAAAAAGGATATGAGTGAGAAATAAACCTGGGACTAAAGGGAGATGAATACCATTGAAAGTTGAAGCCGGATATGAGAGTTTGGTACCAGAGGAGAATGAACCTGACACTATAGGAGGTGGGCGCCAGTGGGGAGTGAACCTGGGACTATGTAAAAAGGATATCAGTGAGAAATAAACCTGGGACTAAAGGGAGATGGATACCATTAAAATTGAAGCTTGGTATGAGAGTTTGGTACCAGAGGAGAATGAACCTGACACTAAAGGAGGTGGGCGCCAGTGGGGAGTGAACCTGGCACTATGTAAACAGGATATCAGTGGGAAATAAACCTTGGACTAAAGGGACATGGATACCAATGAAAGTTGAAGCCGGATATAAGAGCTTGGTACCAGAGGAGAATGAACCTGACAAAAAAGTGGGTGGGCGCCAGTGGGGAGTGAACCTGGGACTATGTAAAAAGGATATCAGTGAGAAATAAACCTGGGACTAAAGGGAGATGAATACCATTGAATGTTGAAGCCGGATATGAGAGTTTGGTACCAGAGGAGAATGAACCTGACACTATAGGAGGTGGGCGCCAGTGGGGAGTGAACCTGGGACTATGTAAACAGGATATCAGTGGGAAATAAACCTGTGACTAAAGGGAGATGAATACCATTGAAAGTTGAAGCCGGATATGAGAGCTTGGTACCAGAGGAGAATGAACCTGACAAAAAAGGGGGTGGGCGCCAGTGGGGAGTGAACCTGGGACTATGTAAACAGGATATCAGTGGGAAATAAACCTTGGACTAAAGGGACATGGATACCAATGAAAGTTGAAGCCGGATATAAGAGCTTGGTACCAGAGGAGAATGAACCTGACAAAAAAGGGGTGGGCGCCAGTGGGGAGTGAACCTGGCACTATGTAAACAGGATATCAGTGGGAAATAAACCTTGGACTAAAGGGACATGGATACCATTGAAAGTTGAAACCGGATATGAAAGTTTGGTACCAGAGGAGAATGAACCTGACACTATAGGGGGTGGGCGCCAGTGGGGAGTGAACCTGGGACTATGTAAAAAGGATATCAGTGGGAAATAAACCTGGGACTAAAGGGAGATGAATACCATTGAAAGTTGAAACCGGATATGAGAGTTTGGTACCAGAGGAGAATGAACCTGACACTATAGGAGGTGGACGCCAGTGGGGAGTGAACCTGGGACTATGTAAACAGGATATGAGTGAGAAATAAACCTGGGACTAAAGGGAGATGAATACCATTGAAAGTTGAAGCCGGATATGAGAGTTTGGTACCAGAGGAGAATGAACCTGACACTATAGGAGGTGGGCGCCAGTGGGGAGTGAACCTGGGACTATGTAAAAAGGATATCAGTGAGAAATAAACCTGGGACTAAAGGGAGATGAATACCATTGAATGTTGAAGCCGGATATGAGAGTTTGGTACCAGAGGAGAATGAACCTGACACTATAGGAGGTGGGCGCCAGTGGGGAGTGAACCTGGACTATGTAAACAGGATATCAGTGGGAAATAAACCTCGGACTAAAGGGAGATGGATACCATTGAAAGTTGAAGCCGGATATGAAAGCTTGGTACCAGAGGAGAATGAACCTGACACAAAAGGGGGTGGGCGCCAGTGGGGAGTGAACCTGGGACTCAGGGAATTGCACACCAGTGGGGAGTTAACCTGGGAATATGTATAAAGGATATCAGTAGGAAATATATCTGGGACTAAAGGGAGATGTATACCATTGGGAGTTGAAGCCGGATTTATTTCCCACTGATATTCTTTTTTAGATATTCACAGGTTAACTCCCCACTGGGGTGCAATTCCCTGACTCCCAGGTTCACTCCCCACTGGCGCCCACCTTTTATAGTGTCAGGTTCATTCTCCTCTGGTACCCAACTCCTATAGTTCGGCTCGGATACCCACAGTTATCCATCTCCCACAGTCCCAGGTTAACTCCAAATTGGTGTGAACTTCCCTGAGTCCCAGGTTCACTCCCCTCTGGCGCCCACCCCCTTTTGTGTCAGGTTCATTCTCCTCTGGTACCAAACTTTCATATCCGGTTTCAACTTTCAATGGTATCCATGTCCCTTTAGTCCAAGGTTTATTTCCCACTGATATCCTGTTTACATAGTCCCAGGTTCACTCCCCAATGGCGCCCACCCCCTTTTTTGTCAGGTTCATTCTCCTCTGGTACCAAGCTCTTATATCCGGCTTCAACTTTCAATGGTATCCATGTCCCTTTAGTCCAAGGTTTATTTCCCACTGATATCCTTTTTACATAGTCCCAGGTTCACTCCCCACTGGCGCCCACCCCCTTTTTTGTCAGGTTCATTATCCTCTGGTACCAAGCTCTCATATCCGGCTTCAACTTTCAATGGTATTCATCTCCCTTTAGTCACAGGTTTATTTCCCACTGATATCCTGTTTACATAGTCCCAGGTTCACTCCCCACTGGCGCCCACCTCCTTTAGTGTCAGGTTCATTCTCCTCTGGTACCAAACTCTCATACCAAGCTTCAAATTTTAATCGTATCCATCTCCCTTTAGTCCCAGGTTTATTTCCCACTGATATCCTTTTTACATATTCCCAGGTTAAATCCCCACTGGTGTGCAATTCCCTGAATCCCAGGTTCACTCCCCACTGGCGCCCACCTTCTATAGTGTCAGGTTCATTCTCCTCTGGCACCCAACTCCTATAGTTCGGCTCGGATACCCACAGTTATCCATCTCCCACAGTCCAAGGTTAACTCCCAATTGGTGTGCACTTCCCTGAGTCCCAGGTTCACTCCACACTGGCGCCCATCTCCTATAGTGTCGGGTTCATTCTCCTCTGGTACTAAACTCCCATATCCGGCTTCAACTTTCAATGGTATCCATCTCCCTTTAGTCCCAGGTTTATTTCCCACTGATATCCTTTTTACACAGTCCCAGGTTAACTCCCCACTGGTGTGCAATTCCCTGAATCCCAGGTTCACTCGCCACTGGCGCCCACCTTCTATAGTGTCAGGTTCATTCTCCTCTGGTACTCAATTCCCATATCCGGCTTCAACTTTCAATGGTATCCATCTCCCTTTAGTCCCAGGTTTATTTCCCACTGATATCCTTTTTACACAGTCCCAGGTTAACTCCCCACTGGTGTGCAATTCCCTGACTCCCAGGATCACCCCCCACTGTTGCCAAACTCCCATAACTTTGCCGGATATTGTCGGGTTTCGGCGGGTTTCGGCGGGTTTCGTAATAAAGCACTAATTCTTTTTTACGAAACCCGCCGAAACCGGCCGATAAACTTAGTCTCAGGTTCACTCCCGACTGGTGTACACTTCCCTGAGTCTCGGGTTCACTCCCCACAGTTGTCTACTTCCCATAACTTTGCTGTATATTGTCGGGTTTCGCCGGGTTTCGGCGGGTTTCGTAAAAAAGCACTGGTTCTTTTTTACGAAACCCGCCGAAACCCAGTCCCAGGTTCACTCCCCAATGGTGTACACTTCCCTGAGTTCTAGGTTCACTCCCCACAGCCACCTACTTCCCATAACTTTGTCGGGATTCGTCGGGTTTCATCGGGTTTCGGCGGGTTTCGGCGGGTTTCGGCGGGTTTCGCAGGGTTTCGGCGGGTTTCGGCGGGTTTCGTAAAAAAGACACACCGTTCATTAGCAAAGTGTCGTTAAGTTTTAATCGTAATGGCGTTGTTTCTGATTCAATCAATCTGTTAGACAAATCGTTTGAAGAGTAAACACGTCATTTTTATGACGTTCTCCGACAAATATACTCCAATCGACTGTTCGAAGATGACGTCACTCAGGTCTTTGTTATTGTTTTTTTGTCATACGCGTTCATGTGTAAGTCTCACTAAACTGTATTAACCAGACTATAAACGTTTATGGTTACACACAGTTTTGTGTGTTGGTCCGCTATTCTTCCGGATGGCAATGTTATGAGTTTCTTAGCCAAACGCATACTATCTATAGAAGGAACGAAGTTGACGTCACCCAGCTATTTGTTATCGTTTTTTATGTAGCTATTTTAAAAATAATTTCTCACTAGATCATATCAATCAGATTATAAACGTTTAAGGCTACACATAGTTCTGTATGGTTGGTATGCTATATCCGGCTGGCGGATGTTTTGAGTATTTTACCTTAACGCATAGTATCAATAATAAGTTATTTTGAAAAACTAAGGAAAACTCCTTTTCATATGCGCCTAGAGCTTTATTGTATAGAGGATTGGGCGCAAAATAAATCAATTTCATTATTATTATTATTATTATTATTATTATTATTATTATTATTATTATTATTATTATTATTATTATTATTATTATTATTATTATTATTATTATTATTATTATTATTATTATTATATCAGTTGTAATAGTGTAAAATAAACCAAAAACTGGCGATGATCTAACTCCAATAGAATAGCAGAAATAGTCTCTCAGATGTTCAAAATAGAGTATCAACTTTGTCCATATTTTTTCGACACTTTAAAAAGCTCCAACTACTACAGTTTTGATGCTAGATCGTTAGGTTTTTTTAAAAAGAATTATTTTTTGTTTGTTTGTTTATTTTTCATTGTTTAAATTGATAAAATCGAATTAATTTTTTTCTCCTTTTTTATCCAAATAACTTTTTATAGAATCAACGCAATTGACGCCACTCTTCCTTACTTATCCGCTTGGTTCCTTGGTGGTACAACATAAGGCACCAATACTCTTCAACAGTCGTAACGTCACTTCCTTCCTAATGACACATGGTAACTTAGTAACACTGGCTCTAAACTATCGGAACAATGGCGGACGCCGTATGAAATATTTCTACGGCGAGCTTAAAAGCGTATCCAGAGCAAAAAAAACCCCATCAATTTGATCATGTTTTGACTTTTACACATTCTGATCACAAGGCATATGAAAAGGGAATGAAAAGTTCTCGCCAGCATGAAGAATAAAAAGTAAAGATTTTCTTTGTTTAGAACCAAGATGGCCGCCGTTGCCGGGCGCGTGACATCAGACTACTGAATCCAATTGACGCAACTCAGCTCTCAGTGAGATGCTCGGATTCGTTGACAACGTTCAAATCTCGCTTAAAGTTTTATCTTTTTACGTCATAATGTTGCCATACTATTATCATATTTTGTTGTTGTTAAATTGAATTCGTATCACGTTTCCATCAAACTTGTCTTATTGTAATATGTTTTGTTTTATATCAGTGTAAAGCGCTTAGAGCTTGTTACAACGGGGTAAAGCGCTATATAAATGCCATTTATAATTATTATTATTATTATTATTATGATTATGATTATTATTATTATTATTATTATTATTATTATTATTTATCGATTTTAGACAGACAATTTATTGATGATTACTTCTCACTCAATTCTATCAATCAGACTATAAACGTTCATGGTTACTCATAGTTTTGTGTGTCGTTAAGTTATATCGGTTGGCGGATGTTGTGAGTACTTTGACGAAACCCATAGTATCAATTGGAGTAATTTTGTGGCAAACATCACAAAGACGATCTTTTGCTACAGCTTCATATATAGATATAATAAAGTTGACGTCACTCGGGTCTTTGTTATTGTTTTTTGCCATCCATGTATGTGAGTAATAGGATTCAATAGTCTGATGTCACGTCGCCCAGCAACGAGCAGCTTGGTTCTAAACAAAGAAAATCGTTACATTTTATTCTTCGGGCTGGCTAGAACTTTTTCATATGTCATGTGATCAGAATGTATAAAAGTCAAAACATGATCATATTTCCATTGTTTTTCTCCTCTAGATACACTTTTATGCTCCTCGGAGAAGTATTTCATAAGGGCGTCCGCCATTGTTCCGATCGTTTAGAGCCAGTTAATAAGTTACCCTGCGTCATTACGGAGGAAGTGACGTCACGACTGTTGAAGCGCATTCTCACTAAACTATTAACTATTATAAAAGTTCATGGTTACACAGAGTTTTGTGTGTTGGTCCGTTATACTTCCGGGTGGCAATTTTGTGAGCTTCTTAGCCAAGCGCATACTATCTATTGGCACTACTGGCGATTGATGGAACAGCGTGGCTCAGTGGTAGGTACTAGTGCCGCGCTGAGGACCGGACCGAGGACCGGTCCCACGGTCTTTTAGCTGTGAACCGTGGTCCAGTCCCAAAGAGGAAGACCGCCGGCGGTCCTCACTTCTTATCACCTTTCAACGGTCTCGCGCCATACTACTTCCCCAGCGATTCGTTGCCTCGGTCCTTTGCCTATCTTCCACCAATCACCACCCATCCCACTTAATTAATCGCACCCACCCCCCTTTGCCATACACTAAACGACACAGACGACCATAGAGGCAGACGACCACCTCCCTCCACTCCGCAAACCGCCCTTTCGTGTGTGAGATGGGGGGAACAGGAGGCGCACGCCTTGGACGATTCCATTATACGGGGTAAATTTCAAAATTTACTACACCATAATGATCGCAATGACAATGATCTATGATGAAGGCATGACCCCTCTTCTCTAATGGGTTATTGTTTGAAATGTATGTGACTACTAAAGATGTGTTGTGTGTGTGTGTGTGTGTGTGTGTGTGTGTGTGTCGAACCTAGCAAGTTGCAAGTCTGATTTTTTGTTTTCTTTTGTCCATCTCTTGTCGCCACTCCTTTCTATCGCATTGTTGTCATTTAAAATAATACAATAATATTAAAATTTCGTTTGGTGTTTTAACTAATCAAGTAATATGAGTTTCATTAGTTTCTTCCGTCCAAAAAAAACAGTTATAACGTCTGTATTTTTAAAAGGTCCAATAGAATATTTGGGGACCCCGATAGCTCAGTTGATAGAGCACTCTCTTTATACGCAAAGGGCCAGAGATCGATCCCGGGTGCAGTCGATTTTTTTCTGAATCCTGTCTACTCAGCAATGAATGGGTAGCTGAGTTTGTTAGATCTGGCGAAAAGTCACCATCGACCCCTCTTATCACCTCATCCACCCCCTCTTATTAAAACTTCACGTCTCTCTCTTACTCTTCAATGCTCGCTGCCCTCTAATGTGTGTGTGTGTGGGGGGGGGGGGGGGGGGGGGGGGGGGGTAGGAGTTGCGTGTGTGTATCAACGCCACGAACAACTCGATCAACGCCTTGGGCGATGCCATTATCTCCGTTAATGGGGATAAATTTCAAATTTTATTAAATTATCGAAGTAACAATGAAGTACGGTGAGCAAATAAAGAAGGCATCACCCCTCTTCTCTAATTAGGTTACAATTTGAAATGAGTGTGACTACTCCGTGTGTTTTACTCCTGTAGGCCACGGTTTTCATCGTGTAGCGGTCTTTAACGGTTCAAGAATGAACGGACCGGTCTAGAGACCGGTCCTTGCGGTCTTCATTTCCCAAGGACCGTAGGACCGTGGTCCTTAAGCTTGCCAAGGACCGCTCCGCACTAGTAGGTACGGTCTTTGCTTCGTACCCGAAAAGTACCGAGTTCGAATGTCCGCTGCGTTGTGTAGCCTTGAGCAAGTCACTTCGTCCAAACTGAGTTTGCGGTGCTGCACTACGGCTGACACTGACCAAAAAATGACGTCAATTGACAAGTCTTTGGCCACAAAAAAAAAAAAAAACAAATCGTGAGTTGTATTCAATAGTTCAACCAATGAAATCATTTGTTTCCATGAGCTCTACTAACGACAACTCAATAGGCGGTGCAAAAACCTAAAAAAGTACGTCAAACTATGTCCTAGTGGATTCTCGTGTCAGGCTATAGATAGTTCGAAGATGACGTCACTCAGGTCATTGTTATTGTTTTTTGCCACCCGCGTTTATGAGTAATGCTCACTGAACTGTATTAACCCGACTATAAACGTTCATGGATACACACAGTTTTGTGTGTTGGTCCGTTATACTTCCGGATGGCAATGTTATGAGCTTCTTAGCCAAGCGCATGCTATCTATAGAAGTTCACAACATTGCCATCCGGAAGTATAACAGGCCAACACACAAAACTATGAGTAACCTTGCACGTTTATAGTCTGGTTAATAGTGTTTTAGTGAGAATTACTCATAAACTCGGATGGCAAAAAAACAATAACAAAGACATGAGTGACGTCAACCTCATTCTATCTATACCCAGTTGAACACATAATATGAGTACAAGGTCTGATCTTGATTTACATTTTTGTAATAGATAGTATGCGCTTGGCTCCTGAGCTCACAACATAGCCATCCGGAAGTTGAGCGGACCAACACACAAAACTCTGTGTAACCATGAACTGGAGAATCAGTTAAGTGAGAAGAACTCACAAACGTGGATGGCAAAAAAAAAAAAAACAAAAACAATAACAAAGATCTGATTGACGTCAACTTCATTCTTTCTATAGACAATATTTTGCGTTGGTATGAGAGTTTGTTTTGTTTTATGTTTTTAAGGGTTTTACGGCGCATGCAACACATTAAGGTCATATCAGGAAGAAAATGGGATAGTAAAAAGTTCTAGAATTACAATTAAAGCACAATAGAAAAGGTGAGACAAAGGGGAATTGTTCAAATAGGGAACAGATGTAGATTCCAAGAGCACGCCGTCAAAGTACTTAGTTTGAGATCACCTAAAAGTCTCATCCAGACACAAGCACAGGTCCCAGCTAAGAGGAATACACTCAAATGTTTACAAATCATATAATATAATATGTAAACTAAACAAAATACAATACATAACAGGGAGATGATTTACAAGGAAAAAAATATCATCTCCCAAAACTATAATATACTATACATTGGACTGTTTCCCTCCCAGCCAAGGAACCCCGGCCAGGGTCAGGACAAAACTAAGTAATCTCATTCCAAGACAATGACAGGAAACAATTGGAAAACAGGTATGGGGGGATAGATAGAAGACACAGCATGTACCTCCCTGCCCACTATGGGAGGTCAGGATCCCCACCCAGCGGTATAAGAGTAATTCAATGAGCCCATAACATTTGGGTTATCAGACCTGCATATAAGTACACGTCGATAGTACCTACTTCACACCACGTGTTGCACTTTAATAAAAAAAAAATTAAAAAACTGTCACAGATATTATCCGTAATATACATTCTTATTTAATTCACATTTTGGGTTATCAGACCTGCATATAAGTATACGTCGATATATAATACCTATTTAACACCACGTGTTGCACTTTAATAAAGTAAAAACAAAAAATATTCTTAACACATTATTTACACATTCTTACCTTTCACACATTTACAACTCAGAGCACAGTAATGAATATTAACTAGTATTATTATTACTACTACTAATAAAGAGAGAACTTCATTCCGTCACAGGTTTTCTGAATAAATACAATGTTATTTTCGATCATGACGTGATACATCCATCCATCCGATTGATAGATATTATTATTCTATTCTGCAACAACGATGTCTGTCTAAATATCATCGTAAATAAATCGTAAAACAATAAATTATGACGAGCAATAACGACAGCAACAACAGCAGAAACAGCAGCAGCAGCAGCAGAAGCAGAAGCGACAAGCTTGGCGGGAAATTGATTGAGTTTGTCAACAGGGTTGCCAGATTATTTTTCAACAAAATGCCAGGGGAAGACTCAAAAAATGCCAAAACACTCAAAAAAATGCCAAAGTCTGTTGACTCCCACCCCCAAAAGAAAACTACTCACTTTTGATAGACAATTTACTATCATATCCTGGTGGCTTGCGTGTTTTCTTTTCTTTTTTTTTCTCTTTTTTTTGAATTATACTAAATTTCCTGTTGGGGTAATTTTTTACCTACTGACAACTAAGTGGAGTGCTAAACCACTACACCACGGTTGGATTTTAAGAATGAAAAAGAAATACATTAACATGAAAGGTAAATACGTAAACAGTTAAATAATTATTGACAATTAAGAAAACTTACTGTTTCGTGTTTCTTATGAAACTTAATTAAGAAAATGTGTCATTTGAAGTATAATATACAAGAAAAGAAAATGCCAAATGAAAATGCCAAATGCCAAATGATTTTTATAATGCCAAACGGTTTTCAAAAATGCCAGATTTTTGGAATCTGGCATTTAAAATGCCAAACTGGCAACCCTGGCCTGGTTGTCAAGAGTGTAAGGAGATGCTTAAAAATCAAAATGACACCGCGAGGTAAATTCATCGCCAGGGCTTGTGTGTTTCTGTTACGTGAAAAAAAAAGTATCAATATTATTATTTTTTAATGATTAATTTTATAATGGTTTGTCTATTGTGTTTGGGGGTAGGTAGAAAGAAAAGAAAGAAAAAAAAAAAGGGGGGGGGGGGATGTGTGTTGTTTTAAGTTTAATGTGCTATTATTATTGTTGTTGTCTTTATAGGGAGAGAGAGAGAGAGAGAGAGAGAGAGAGAGGGAGAGAGAGGGAGAGAGAGGGAGATAGAGAGAGAGGGGGGGAGAGAGAGAGAGAGGGAGAGAGAGGGGGGAGAGAGAGGGAGAGAGAGATAGAGAGAGAGAGGGAGAGAGAGAGGGGGAGAGAGAGGGGGAGAGAGAGGGAGAGAGAGATAGAGAGAGAGAGAGATAGAGGGAGAGAGAGGGAGAGAGAAAGAGAGAGAGAGAAAGAGAGAGAGAGAGAGAGAGAGAGAGAGAGAGAGAGAGAGAGGGGGGGGGGTGGCAAGCTTGGGCAGGGTATGAGTTGTGTATACGGCGGGGTGTGGTGTGGTGGGGAAGGGGGGGGGGGCATATTTTGTCATTGTTGTGTATGTGTGTGTGTAAAGGGGAGGCGGGGGGTGGGGGGGGGGGGTATCTATCTAGAAGTGTTTTATTGATATTGTGTGTGTTACTATCTGGTGTGATAACCCATTAGAGAAGAATAGGATTTATTGTTCTACCTTCTTCCTATCATTCGTTGCTCTATTGATGTTATGCCATGATTTTAACACTCACCATCTCGTCACATTCGTGACTTTTATTCTTCATGCTGCCTAAAACTTTTTCACATGACATGTGATCAGAATGTATAAAATTCAAAACATGATCAGATTTATACTGTTTTTCTCCTCTGGATACACTTTTATGCTCGTCGGAGAAGTATTTCATTAGAGCGTCCGCCATTGTTCCGATAGTTTAGAGACAGTTACTAAGTTACTCTGCGTTAGTGCTGGGCCGGTACCCGGGTACCCGCGGGTACTCGCGGGTAATAAAGTTAAACCGGGTACTCGAGTAAAAGGGACGGGTAGCGGGTACCCGCTTCAACAAATGGAAACCGAACTGAGTGATAATTGGATGTAATACAATTTTGATCTTACATATTTACATTCACATGACCTTTTTTCAAAAGATTTTCCTCTTTTATTTTTCAATTACATTGATTTTGTTGTTTTATTTGTTAACACACATTTGATTCAATTTTGGAATCAACAGATTAAGACTATATTAGTTCTTATCTGTTAAAGGAATCTCAGGTATTTTTAAAATTTATTTATTTATTTATTTATTTTGGTTTCATTGTAATTAATTATCCTTGTTTCTTACTTTCGTTTCATTTGTTGTAATAAATAATAAATAATAAATGAATAAAAAAAAATTAAAGAATAAAAACATTAAAAAATTTAAAGAATAAAAAAGCCCCCCCCCCCCCCCCCCCCCCCCTCCCCTTTTCACAAAAACATTTTTTTTGGTCAAAAAGTCACTCCAGCCACGGGTACCCGCGGGTACCCGGGTAATCCGACCACTACCCGGGTAATACCCGGGTAATGATTTGGGCGGGTAATCCCAGCACTACTCTGCGTCATTACGGGGGAAGTAACGTCACGACTGTTGAAGCGTATGTCCTTCCTTCTATAGATAGTATGCGCTTGGCTAAGAAGCTCATAACATTGCCATCCGGAAGTATAACGGGCCAACACACAAAACTGTGTGTATCCGTGAACTATTATAGTGTGGTTAATACAGTTAAGTGAGAATCGCTCACAGACGCGGATGGCAAAATACAATAACAAAGACCTGAGTGACGACATCTTCGAACTGTCTATAGGAAAATCGTCACATTCCTAACGATACAACCAACATTTTTCTTATTCAAATTCCTCTTGTACATCATAAAATTTAAAGCAAAAGAACAGTGAGCATGTTTTGTTAAAGAAATTATGTATGGGAAAAATTTTACTGCTATTGTGTTTAAGTGATGAAAAATATATTTTTGTGTTAGTTGGGTTTGAAGTTTTGGGGAAAATCCTGAAAATGGCTGGTAAGGAGAGAGTTAAATAAAAGATACTCACAACACCAGCCCGCCGGATGAAAAGTACCAACACAACAACAAAAGTTCTCGACGGCACCCGGGATTGAATTCAGTGCTCTACCAACTGAACTATCAGGTTTCCCACGTCAAGGGTATGCTGACAATAGTATTTACAATGTTTGGACTCAACTTGTTTGATGAGTTATCAATATTCCTTCGTGGATAGCCTAGGCGACGATATCTTATGATTTTTTAAATATATATTATGAGTCTCGGGTTATTCAATCAAATAAATAGAGGTGCTGAAATGAGTCAATAAAATGGAGATTCAGATAAAGAGAGTAAATCTGACTCAATATATGTGACTCACCGTCTCTAAACGGTATTATGTCGGGATGACTTGGGTGCAAAAAAATTGAATTTATTGACAAAAACATGAAACTTGGGGTTTGTTTCGATTTGTTATGTTACAGAATGAAGACAATTTCTCACAATGCAAAAGCTCAAAAATTGGTATTTACTATCAATTCAATTCTAAAGTCACTTTTCGGGGTCCAATTCATCCCGACATAATACCGTTTCGAGACGAAGGGTCACATACATGTATTTTGTGTTTACTTGAGAAAGGCCAAAGGCCGAAACGTCGTTTATTTTGTGTTGTTCATTCATGAGTCAGATTTACTCCCTTTATCTTTATCTCCATTATTCAATCAATCAACGCACAATGCAGACACTTTTGAAAATTACATCAGCTATTGTATAGATAGTATAGCATGCGCTTGGCTAAGAATCTCATAACATTGCCATCCGGAAGTATAACGGACCAACACATAAAATTGTGTGTATCCATGAACGTTTATAGTCGAATTAATACAGTTCAGTGAGCATTACTCATAAACGCGGATGGCAAAAAACAATAACAAAGACCTGAGTGACGTCATCTTCGAACTATCTATACATTATTAAAAATGGCCAAATACACATTTCAGCGTTTATAGTATGAGTCTCTGATTATTCAATCAACGCACAATGCAGACACTTTTGAAAATTACACGGATTATCGTATACATTATCAAAACTAGTCAAAAAAAACCCATTAATTGAGCTTTTGTAGCGCAATATCCACTAAACGTGCTCAAAGCGCTTTACCAGGAGTCCCTGGGCAACAACAACATTTAACATGTAGGACGGGACATGACGCCTGTTAGGCGATATTACAGTTTATTTTTTTCGGACAAAGACAACGCTGTTAACGGCCAGGTACTCATTTTACACCTGAGTACGGTGAGAGAATGTGAGTAAAGAGCCTTCTCCAAGGACTCAACTATGCGCCGAGCGAGGCTCGAACCCAGGATCTTCCGATCCGAAAGCGAGTGTCATACCACAAGACCACATAGCCGCACTATTCCAGTGGTGTTTTTGTTGACTCAAAGGTTTGAAATAATATAATTCTATTTTGTCCCTGATATCAACCAATAGATGGTATGAAGTTGACGTCACTCAGGTCTTTGTTATTGCCTTTTGCCATCAGCGTTTATGAGTAATTCTCACTAAACTGTATTATCCAGACTCTAAACGTTCAAGATTACACAGAGTTTTGTGTGTTGGTCCGTTATACTTCCGGATGGCAATGTTGTGAGAATTTTAGCCAAGCGCATTCTATCTATAGATAGTATACGCTTGGCGAAGAAGCTCATAACATTGCCATCCGGAAGTATAACTGACCAACACACAAAACTGTGTGTATCCATGAACGTTTATAGTCAGGTTAATACAGTTCAGAGAGCATTACTCATAAACGCGGATGGCAAAAAACAATAACAAAGACCTGAGTGACGTCATCTTCGAACTATCTATAATCTTGAACCAACAACCTGTTGATGGTTTGCGCTCGGGCAAAAAGCTCACACCACTCGCCAGCCGGAAATGACGTAGCAGCACACAAAACTATGTGCAATCTTTCACGTTGAAAGCCTGCTTATTACAGTTTAGTGAGAATTACTCTCATTAAAATTTCTGGCTTCAAACAATAACAAAGATATGAGGGACGTCGACTTCATTCTATCTATAATAGATAGTATGCGCTTGGCTGAGAAACTCACAACATTGCCATCCGAAAGTATAACGGATCAACACACAAAACTGTTATAGCCTGGTTAATACAGTTCAGTGAGCATTACTCATAAACACGGATGGCAAAAAACAATAACAAAGACCTGAGTGACGTCAACTATCTATAGATAGTTTGCGCTTGGCTAAGAAACTCACAACTTTGCCATCCGGAAGTATAACGGACCAAACTTTTATGGTCTGGTTAATACAGTTTAGTGAGAATTACTCATATAGATAGTTTGCGCTTGGCTAAGAAACTCACAACATTGCCATCCGGAAGTATAAAGGCCCAGCACACAAAACTATGTGTAACCTTGAACGTTTTTTGTCTGGTTAATACCGTTTCGTGAGAATTAATCATTAACGCGGACGGCAAAAAACAATAACAAAGACCTGAGTGACGTCAACTTGTTCTATCTATAGATAGTTTGAAGATGACGTCACTTAGGTCTTTGTTATTGTATTTTGCCATCCGCGTTTATGAGTAGTTCTCACTAAACTGTATTAACCTGACTATAAACGTTCATGGTTACACACAGTTTTGTGTGTTGGTCCGTTATACTTCCGGATGGCAATGTTATGAGCTTCTTAGACAAGCGCATACTATCTATAGACCATCCGGAAGTATAACGGACCAACACACAAATTCTGTGTAACCATGAACTTTTATAGTCTGGTTAATACAGTTTAGTGAGAACAACTCACAAACGCGGATGGCAAAAACAATAACAAAGGCCTGAGTGACGTCATCTGCATACTATCTATAGTCGGGTTAATACAGTTCAGTAAGCATTACTCAGAAACGCGGATGGCAAAAAAACAATAACAAAAACCTGAGTGACGTCATCTTCGAACTATCTATAGATTGGCAAATTGATACAATTTAGTGAGAACTGCTCATAACAATGGCTGGCTAAAAAAACAACAACAAAGCTGAGTGACGTCAATTTATTTCTAGTATTGATACACGTTTAAAGTTACACATATTTGTGTGTGCCGGTATGATCTATCCGGCTGGCTGATGTAGTGAGTATTCTGTATAAACGCACATCATCATCTATAGAAAGTTCGAAGATGACGTCACTCAGGTCTTTGTTATTGTTTTTTTGCTATCCGCGTTCATGAGTATTTCTCACTGAACTGTATTGACCAGACTATAGATAGTTCGAAGATGACGTCACTCAGGTCTTTGTTATTGTTATTTTGCCATCCGCGTTCATGAGTAATTCTCACTAAACTGTATTAACCTGACTA
>NC_088366.1:59437816-59445316 GCF_034508935.2 Berghia stephanieae | reverse complement strand
AAAAAAACAAACAAAAAACAAAAAAACACTCAAATCTGGGAATCTAGAAGTCTTCCTTAAAGTCACAGGTTTGAGAGTTTTTGCCAAGATGAGGGTCATTTAAATCGATCGATATTTCAAGGACGAGTTTTCTGGCCAAATTTTTAAATACGTGTTTTTCCAAAGTATGGCATTTTACTGGTTAATAATTGCGTCTTACTATTTACTTTACTTAAAAAACAATTTTAAACCGTTTTGATAAACGTCTTTGACAACAGAAACACGGCCATAGAAATCGGTGCGCTTTGCCCCGGGATGCCAAATGATAATGTGGTTTTTGTAAATGTTTTCAAATT
This sequence comes from Berghia stephanieae, assembly GCF_034508935.2. Classification (NCBI taxonomy): domain Eukaryota; kingdom Metazoa; phylum Mollusca; class Gastropoda; order Nudibranchia; family Aeolidiidae; genus Berghia; species Berghia stephanieae. The sequence continues at coordinate 59,444,981 of NC_088366.1, read as the reverse complement.
ACGCCAACACTTGTCTTGAGCAATTTGACAGATAGATTATTTTGAATACATGCATTGCACACATGCTAAAATACAGCTCATGTTATCTTTTAATCCAGAAGCTTATGTTGAACTTGTGCTCATTAAAAAAAAATTAAAAAATAAAGAGCTTTTATATTGCCCAATATCCACTATAATGTGCTCAAAGCGCTTTACAAGGGGTCCCTGGTCAACAGCAACATTTAACATGTAGGACGGGACATGCCGCCTGTTAGGCAATCCTACAATTTTTCGGACAAAGACACTGCTGTTAACGGCCAGGTACTAATTTTACACCTGAGTACGGTGAGAGAATGTGAGTAAAGAGCCTTTTCAAAGGACTCAACTATGCGCCGAGCGCGAGACTCGAACCCAGGAACTTCCGATCCGAAAGCTAGTGTCATACCACATAGACCACATAGCCGTACATCTTTCGTCTAATGCCATGAAGCAATAAAGTCTTCTTCGGTCATCCCGTTGTTCTACAAAGAGCGTTTTGTATAGAACGAAAGTATTTGACGTCACTGTGGTCTTTGCAATTGTTTATTCCATCCATGTTTATGAGTAATTCTCACTAAACTGTATTAGGGCTAACCCACACCGGAGACTGACTCTGACGACCAGGCACTGCCGTCCTCTGCCGTCTTCCGGATAAAGACCTCGGGCACACGGACAAGATACTAAGAATAAAGAGAAGAGCCGCAAGACCTATCCATTTTACTTATTTCGTCACCGCCATATCCACCAACAACACCACTACAATCACCACCACTACCACCAATAGCAACATCACCACCACCACCACCACCACCATCACCACCACCACCACGACCAATACCAACACCACCAAAACCACGACAACCGACACCAAACAACCACTACCACCAATACCAACACCACCAACCAACACCACCACCACAACCATCACCAACAACACTACCACCAATACCAACACCACAACAAACACCACCCACCACTACCACCACCACCACCACCACAACCAACACAACCACACACTACCATCAGCACCACCAACACCACTAACACCACTACCACTACTTCCACCACCAACACCACCAACACCAACACGACTACCACAATCAAAACCACCACCACCAACACCAACAGCAACACCAACACCACAACCAACACCACCACCACCAACACCAACACCACCACCACAACCACCACCACCACCACCACCCACCAAAACACCAACACCACCACCAAACACCAACACCACCACCCCACCAACACCACTACCACCACCACCACCATCACCAATGACAAGAAAAATTAGACAATTTCACAGGATTGTCGACCCAACCAACACCTTTGGCATCAATTTGATATGTCACAATCGTGCTCAACTTCCATCATCATCATCATCATCATCATCATCATCATCATCATCATCATCATCATCATCATCATCATCATCATCATCATCATCATCATCATCATCATCATCATCATCATCCTCATCATCATCATCATCATCATCATCATCATCATCATCATCCTCCTCCTCCTCATCATCATCATCATCATCATCATCATCACCAGAACCACCACCATCATCACCACAATCATCATCACCGCCATCGTTATCATCATGATCATCACCACCACCACCAACACCATTACAACAAAATCACCTTAACACGATATCAACCTGACACACCGAACAACTTCACTGACAACTACATCATTTGCACCCCCCCCCCCCCACACACACACACACACTCACACTCATATACCTCCCATCACACTCAACAAATCATTTCGACCAACAAAACACAATACCCCCCTTCCCTCCCCCCCCTCCCCCCCTCCCCCCACCCCCTTCCTTTCCTCATTCCACCCCACTTATATATCATCCTCTTGCTATTTATTACGAGTAAACTCCCGTCACACAAAAGAAGGAAAAAAAAATTGTAAAGAGAATGCGATCGAAACTAAATTGTCATCATCATCATCGTCATCTTATCGACCGAGTACGCGCTACAGGTTTTGACATTCTTCCAACTGAAATGTCGACATGTCACACCACGGAGGGGCGGAGAGCGTGCTAAATTAGCTCTGTAATGCACGGCATGAAAACTGTTCGACCTGTTGAAATTGTCGAGAGAGCGAACAGGGAGAGCAGGGCCAGGGGTAGGGGGGGAGGGGGGGGGGGGGTTGTTGAAAGGTGGGTTGTTGGGTGTGGGTTGTTGCGCATTTGAAGAGCTGCTCTCAATCGACAGACAAGAATAAGGTTGTGAGTTTGATTCTACGTACGATCAGGTTTGTTTTTTTCTCCTGACCTCTCAGTCCAGCCGTGTGTTCTCTCTCTCTCTCTCTCCTCTCTCTCTCTCTCTCTCTCTCTCTCTCTCTCTCTCTCTCTCTCTCTCTGTGTGTGTGTGTGTGTGTGTGTGTATGTGTGTATGTAGGGTGGGGGGGGGGGGGGGGGTCTCGTACAACGACTGGTAGAGAACTTCCGTTTCAATAGGATTCAATACTCCGATGTCATGTCCGCCCAGCAACGAGCAGCTTGATTTTATACAAAGAAAATCTGTATTTTTTAAATTTTTCATGCTGGCTAGACCATTTTCTCATGTCATGTGATCAGAATGTATAAAAGTCAAAACATAATCAGATTAAAATGCTATTCTCCTCTGGACACACTTTTATGCTCGTCGGAGAAATATTTTATAAGGGCGTCCGCTATTGTTCCGATAGTTTAGAGCCAGTTACTAAGTTACCATGCGTCATTACGAAGGAAGTGACGTTACGACTGTTGAAGCGTATTATGAGTGAACGAGGACGAGAGACGCATGCGCACAACCAACATGACGTTCTCTCTCTAATAACTTTTCCGCCGGTGACGTCACAGACTATGGGTGACGTCCAATCAAGGGACGCTACTCTTCCGCTAATCTCATTCCCTATAAGATTTATTGAGTCAAGGAGGAGAATTCAGTTCTGTAGCTGGAGTCAAATAAAATTCGTATTTCTACGATATTTTTTGTAGCACGTGGCAGGTCTGATGATAGGACATTGTGTGGAAAACAACGGACTATGGGGATGGAAACTGTTCAACTGGAGCCATTTTTTCAGCCTATTGATAGTTCGAAGATGACATCACTCGGGTCTTTGTTAATGTTTTTTTTCCATCCACGTTTATGAGTAATGCTCACTGAACTGTATTAACCTGACTATATACGTTCATGGATACACACAGTTTTGTGTGTTGGTCCGTTATACTTCCGGATGGCAATGTTATGAGCTTCTTAGCCAAGCGCATACTGTCTATATAAACATTAAATTTAAGGTTACACGGAGTTTGTGTGTTGGTATGTTAAAGATTGAACGAACATGACGAGGCTCTGGTCTTTGCTATTGTTTTTTTTTTTTTGCCATTCGCGTTAATGAGTAATCCTCACTAAACTGTATCAACCAGACTATAAAACGTTCATGGTTACACATAGTTTTGTGTGTTGGTCCGTTATACTTCCGGATGGCAATGTTGTGAACTTCTTGGCCAAGCGCATACTACCTATTAACGTTTAAGTTTTTCACATCGTTTTGTGTGTTGGTCCGTTATACTTCCGGATGGCAATGCTGTGAGCATCTTAGCTAAGTGCATACTATCTATACCCGGCTGGCGGATGTTATGAGCTTTTTGGGTAAACGCATTGAATCAATAATATATTGCAAATAGTCGATCAACAAATTTGATTGTGGTAAAAATTTGTCGAATCAGCATATTTCCAAACAAATAACACAAGTCAGTGAGTAACGAACTGTGAGTGTTTTGAAATAAGCAGAAACCAGGATATCGAACCGGAGTGAGGAAACTCCCCTTATCGATAACAATAATGATATGAAGACAAACAACATAGATTAGATAGTATCGTAAACTTCGATATTGTGAAATGCCAACAGGTATCGAATTGTAATAAGAATGTCATATTATGTGTACTGCACTGAATATAGATAGTATGCGCTTGGCTAAGAAGCTCATAACATTGCCATCCGGAAGTATAACGGACCAACACACAAAACTCTGTGTAACCATGAACTTATATAATCTGGTTTATAGATAGTTTGCGCTTGGCTAAGAAGCTCATAACATTGCCATCCGGAAGTATAACGGACCAACACACATAACTGTGTGTATCGAGGCGACCAAAAGAGATACTATTTTTAGAAGGCCCTGGTGTGTATCCATGAACGTTATAGTCTGGTTAATACAGTTCAATGAGCATTACTCATAAACACGGATGGCAAAAAACAATTACAAAGACCTGAGTGACGTCACATTTGTTAAGTTACAGCCAACAATTTTTCCTATTCTGATTTCATTTAGTTATAGTTATAGCCATGAAATCTCGACAGCGTTGCAGAGCTCATTTTTCTGAACAAATATAGATAGAATGCGCTTGACCAAGGAGTTCACAACATTGCCATCCGGAAGTATAACGGACCAACACACAAACTCTGTGTAACCATGAACTTTTATAGACTGGTTTATAGTTTATATAGATAGAATGCGCTTGACCAAGGAGTTCACAACATTGCCATCCGGAAGTATAACGGACCAACACACAAACTCTGTGTAACCATGAACTTTTATAGACTGGTTTATAGTTTATATAGATAGAATGCGCTTGGCCAAGGAGTTCACAACATTGCCATCCGGAAGTATAACGGACCAACACACAAAACTATGTGTAATCATGAACTTTTATAGATAGAATGCGCTTGACCAAGGAGTTCACAACATTGCCATCCGGAAGTATAACGGACCAACACACAAAACTATGTGTAATCATGAACTTTTATAGATAGAATGCGCTTGACCAAGGAGTTCACAACATTGCCATCCGGAAGTATAGATAGAATGCGCTTGGCCAAGGAGTTCACAACATTGCCATCCGGAAGTATAGATAGAATGCGCTTGGCCAAGGAGTTCACAACATTGCCATCCGGAAGTATAGATAGAATGCGCTTGGCCAAGGAGTTCACAACATTGCCATCCGGAAGTATAACGGACCAACACACAAAACTATGTGTAATCATGAACTTTTATAGATAGAATGCGCTTGACCAAGGAGTTCACAACATTGCCATCCGGAAGTATAGATAGAATGCGCTTGGCCAAGGAGTTCACAACATTGCCATCCGGAAGTATAACGGACCAACACACAAAACTATGTGTAATCATGAACTTTTATAGATAGAATGCGCTTGACCAAGGAGTTCACAACATTGCCATCCGGAAGTATAACGGACCAACTCACAAAACTATGTGTAATCATGAACTTTTATAGATAGAATGCGCTTGACCAAGGAGTTCACAACATTGCCATCCGGAAGTATAACGGACCAACACACAAACTCTGTGTAACCATGAACTTTTATAGTCTGGTTAATACAGTTTAGTGAGAACAACTCACAAACGCGGATGGCAAAAACAATAACAAAGGCCTGAGTGACGTCATCTGCATACTATCTATAGACAGAACGAAGATGACGTCAAGCAAGTGTTTGTTATTGTTTTTTGCCATCCGCGTTTTATGAGTAATTCTCACTAAACTGTCTGAACCAGACTATGCAAGTTCATGGTTACACAGAGTTTGTGTGTTGGTCCGTTATACTTCCGGGTGGAAATGTTGTGAGCTTCTTAGCCAAGCGCATACTATCTATAGATAGTATGCGCTTGGCTAAGAAGCTCATAATATTGCCATTCTGAAGTATAACGGACCAACACACAAAACTATGTGTATCCATGAACATTTATAGTCGGGTTAAAACAGTTCAATGAGCATTACTCATAAACGCGGATGGCAAAAAAAAAACAATAACAAAGACCTTATTGACGTCATCTTCGAACTATTTATAGAATATAGTCGTTGCTATTCTGTTTGAAAAATCTATTTTTGAATGTTGGGTCAGTATGATGTTTCGGGTAAAATTATGGAAATAGCTGGTAAGGAAAGAGTTAAATCGGCTATGTGGTCTAGTAGTGTGACACTCGCTGTCGGATCGGAAGGTCCTGGGTTCGAGCCTCGCGCTCGGCGCATAGTTGAGTCCTTGGAAAAGGCTCTTTACTCACATTCTCTCGCCATACTCAGGTATAAAATGAGTACCTGGCCGTTAACAGCGTTGTCTTTGTCCGAAAAATTGTAATATCGCCTAACAGGCTTCATGTCCCGTCCTTCATGTTAAATGTTGCTATTGACCAGGGACCCCTTGTAAAGCGCTTTGAAAACATTTAGTGGATATTGTGCTTTATGAAGCTCAATTTAATCTTAATTTAAATCGATCGATATTTGAAGGACGAGTTTTCTGGCCAAATTTTATTTTTTCAAGTGTCTCTTTCCAGAGCATGGCAGTTAACTGGTTGAAAGAAATTTCCACAAAAATAGGCAGGAAACGTTCCACATTGTCAATAATACCTTAAAGCACTAGTTCTCTATCCGGGGTTAATTGAACTTGAAGTACCTGTCGAAGAGCGTTATATCAACGGAGATAATTACTCAAATAAGGCTAATGATCAAATACAAACAATACAAAAGAAAAAACAATATTGAATTGATACACCTTTTCCTCTGTGTGTGTGTGTGTGTGTGTGTGTGTGTGTGTGGGTGTATGTGTATGTCAGTGTGGGTTTGATAAAATCGTTGTAGAGAACTCGAAAAGTGCACGTTGGGGTGTAATAGAGATGGGTTATTATTATTATTATTATTATTATTATTATTTTTATTATTTATTATTATTATTATTATTATTATTATTATTATTATTATTATTATTATTATTATTATTATTATTATATTATTATTAAAATTATTATTATTATTATTATTAAAATTATTATTATTATTATTATTATTATTATTATTATTATTATTAATTCTATTATTATTATCATTATCGTTTATTATTGTTTTAATATCATTATTATTGTTATTATTATTATTATTATTATTATTATTATTATTATTATTATAGTAGTAGTAGTAGTAGTTAGTAGTAGTAGTAGTAGTAGTAGTAGTAGTAGTAGTAGTAGAGAGTAGTAGTAGTAGTAGTAGTAGTAGTAGTAGTAGTATAGTAGTATAATTATTATTATTATTATCATTATTAATATTATTATTATTAT
>NC_088366.1:59424781-59427281 GCF_034508935.2 Berghia stephanieae | reverse complement strand
TTAAAAATGCCACAGGACACCTTAAAATCACCAGAGAAAATTGTGACTCACCGTCTCTAAACGGTATTATGTCGGGATGACTTGGGTGCAAAAAAATTGAATTTATTGACAAAAACATGAAACTTGGGGTTTGTTTCGATTTGACATGTTACAGAATGAAGACAATTTCTCACAATGCAAAAGCTCAAAAATTGGTATTTACTATCAATTTAATTCTAAAGTCACTTTTCGGGGTCCAATTCATTCCGACATAATACCGTTTCGAGACGAAGGGTCACAAATTAAAGCTTCAAATCACACAGGGTATTGTTGTATGAGGCAAACAGGACCAGTATTTCCTTCTTTAATTAAAATAGTCATTCAGAGCTATTCGGCCCATGGAGCCGGCGGAGTTTATCCCCGGTATCTATAGCATGAAACGGACAATAGCAATTGCTTGCTACCCTTTGGATAGGACGCTAGCCTATCGCAAAGTACTTTCCGACAGATCTAACAATCAATGTAGCCTGACGTGGGAATTAATTTAACATTGTAAATCGTATTGAGCATGGTTAATCCGCGGAAATGCGCTATAAAAATGTTTTATATATTGATCTTGCAACCCTTTGGATAGGATGCTAGTCTATCGCAAAGTACTTTTTGCCAGATCTAACAGACCCAGCTACCCAGTCACTGCTGATAAACACGGGGACGGGGGGGGGGGGGGGTGTCGGAGAAAAAAAATCTCGACCACACTATTGCAGTTAAACTGCGGAATGAAACAGAAGTTTTCTGGAAAAAAATGAGAAAAAGGCATTTTGTGGGTGCAGGGTACAGACAGTCGCTGAATCAGAGTTCGATAACGAGGAATGAAGCGGCTTGTAATAATATCTAACATATATGGTAACATGAGATGTTGGTGAGTGAGTACCACAGACTTCTCTATGGTGAGTACCTACTAAATTCTTGGGGTGGGGCAAGTATGTGTTGTGATCTTAAAAGGGGGGGGGGGGGGGGGGAGATGGGGGATTGGGGGGGGGGGGGCGGGTGGTGTAAGTTATGTTTCTTAAGCGTATGCATGAACCAGTGACGATGTGATGATGGTTTTTGCGGTTGAAATTGAGAGAGAGAGAGAGAGAGAGAGAGAGAGAGAGAGAGAGAAGGGGGGAGGGAGGGAGAGAGAGAGAGAGAGAGAGAGGGAGGGAGGTGAGAGAGAGAGGGGGTGGGGATAGTGAGAGAGAGAGGGGGGGGGGGGAGAGAGAAAGGGGGGGGGGGTAGACACCAGACTCTAAGCGCTTAAAATCTTAAAAGCGCTTATAAATCTTTGCACACTGGGGTCCCGATGTATATTAACAACCTTTTTTTAAAGGCATATCCTCCAACAAGAACCTTTAGATCGAGTGATGACAAGCACAAATTGATGAGGCAAAAAGTGTAAATGTTGCTGCTCGAAGCTCGAAGAAATGATTAATAACGTGAAGTTGAATGTAAGCTTCAATTTAATTACAAAAAACAGATCAAATCAACGTTTTCGGGTTTCCCCTTTATCAACAAAACAGGATGATTGAAACACCACAGATGAATCTTCCTTACTTCATAAGGTTGGCAGGCACTCAATCTGTTCAATTTACCGCCCTTCAATGTTGGAATTTTCTACCAGCATCCTTTAATCATCTCCTTATCAACTATATAGGAAAATCATCACATTCGTTACGATACAACCAACATTATTATTATTATTCAAATTTCTTTTGTACATCATACAATTTAAAGAGAATGAACAGTGCGTGGTAGTAGAGCATGTTTTGCTTAATAAATTATGTATCGCAAGAACGTAGATACTGCTATAGGGAATGAGATTAGCGGAAGAGTAGCCTCCGTTGATTGGACGTCGCCTTACAGAGAGAACGTCAATTTGGTTTTGAAGTGTCTCAAGCCGCTTTCACCGGAAGCGAGGACGAGAGACGCATGCGCACAACCAACATGACGTTCACTCTCTAATAACTTTTCCGCCGGCGACGTCACAGACTATGGGTGACGTTCAATCAAGGGACGCTGCTCTTCCGCTAATCTCATTCCCTATTGTGTTTGAGTGATAAAAAATATTTTTTTGTGTTAGTTTGATGTGAAGTTTTGGGGGAAATCCTGAAAATGGCTGGTAAGGAGAGAGTTAAGTCATTCTCAACCTTTCAATACTCTTCAACAGTCGTAACGTCACTTTCTTCCTAATGACGCATGGTAACTTAGTAACACTGGCTCTAAACTATCGGAACAATGGCGGACGCCCGTATGAAATATTTACCCGGCAAGCAAAAAGCGTATCCAGAGGGAAAAAAACCCATCAATTTGATCATGTTTTGACTTCTGCACATTCTGATCACAAGGCATATGAAAAGTTCTAGCCAGCATGAAGAATAAAAGTAATGATTTTCTTTTTTTAGAACCAAGATGGCCGCCGTTGCCAGGCGGCGTGACATCAGACTACTGAATCCAATCTTTTTTTTAATTCAACTAAAAACCC
>NC_088366.1:59409781-59417281 GCF_034508935.2 Berghia stephanieae | reverse complement strand
TTATTATTATTATTATTATTATTATTATCATTATCATTATTATTATCATTATTATTATCATTATTATCATCATCATTATTATTATTGCACGTGACAGAATAATATCAAATCCCGTCATTTCATTACTATTTAAAAATCCAATACGTAATAGTAGAGTCAACAACACCTGTTGATCGAAGAAACACGAATTTGAACCTTGAGGTGACGGTTCCAATTATATATTTAATTTTGATTTTATTATAAATAAATGACAACCCCGGAGGCTGAGTTAATTTCTCTACAGCCAATGAAAACACAGATAGTTTAAATTATAATAGTTAGATACAATTTTTTTAACCGGTTATATCAATTTTAACAAAGCCTGATCCACACACGCACACACACACACACACACACACACACACACACGCGCGCGCGCGCACGGAGAAATGAATGTTGTTATGAATATTTATTATCACTCTTTTTGTGGAAATTAACATTGATCGAGATGAATTTTTTTTTTTAACCATCAACGATAAAAATCGGTCTTGTATTAAATTTGTTGTGTTTTTTTATAAGGTGCGCGCAAATGAATCTGGCAAATCATATTATCTTCACTGTAAATTTAACTTGAAAACATTTTGATTTTTAGATGACCGATCATTATTCCCTAGTAGATTTTATAAATAATCATTTAAGTCTCTCCTTACCAGCTATTTTTAGAATTTTCCCCGAAAATTCACACTCACCCAACACAAAAATAGACTTTTCTTACTCAAACAAAAAGTAACAAGTGAGCTCTACAACACAGTGTTTAGTATTTATAGCTGTAATCAAAGCATTTCTTAAAATTTTGTGATGTACAAGAGAAATCAGAATGAGAAAATTGTCGGTTACATAGTAACGAATGTGACGATTTTCATATGGGTGGTAAGGAGAGGGTTAAGCCAAGCGTGTAATAAATTACTAAATTAAAGAAATTCAGGAGCAGGCACCAGTATAAGATAAAGAAGAGAAATTGAGCTTTATATAGATAGAATGCGCTTGACCAAGGAGTTCACAACATTGCCATCCGGAAGTATAACGGACCAACACACAAACTCTGTGTAACCATGAACTTTTATAGTCTGGTTAATACATTTTAGTGAGAACAACTCACAAACGCGGATGGCAAAAACAATAACAAAGGCCTGAGTGACGTCATCTGCATACTATCTATAGTGCAATATCCACTATATGTGCTCAAAGCGCTTTACAAGGGGTCCCTGCTCAACAGCAACATTTAACATGGGACGGGACATGCCGCCTGTTAGGCGATATTACAAATTTTCGGACAAAGACAACGCTGTTAACGGCCAGGTACTCATTTTACACCTGAGTACGGTGAGAGAATGTGAGTAAAGAGCCTTTTCCGAGGACTCAACTATGCGCCGAGCGCGAGGCTCGAACCCAGGACCTTCCGATCCGAAAGCGAGTGTCATACCACAAGACCACATAGCCGCACGAAAGATCTGAACAAGTGTGTATGAATGAAAGGTGCCGGTCAAAGCAAGAAAGAAAAATACAAGAAAAAAATACATCCAAACAAAAATAAGACGACCTCGACTGGGGATCGAACCTCAGAACCGGAAGGTCTCAGGTTCAATCCCCAGTCGAGGTCGACTGATTTTTTGGGATGGGGTTATTTTCTTCTATTTTTCTTTCTTGCTTTGTCTGGCACCTTTTATACACACTTGTTCAGATCTTGATAAAATTACTCTTAGTTTCAAAAAGGCTTGCAAGCTACTAGTATATCAATCTGTAAATAAATAGTTTTATAATTTTCAGATTTTTCAGTAATTCTGTGCAGGTTGATAAAAAAATTAACATGGGCTGTATGGAAGTAATATGACGCCCAAACATATGTAAATTGAGCTTTATATAGAGCAATGTCCACTAAATGTGCTCAAAGCGCTTTACAAGGGGTCCCTGGTCAACAGCAACATTTAACATGTAGGACGAGACATGCAGCCTGTCAGGCGATATTACAATTTTTCGGACAAAGACACTGCTGTTTACGGCCAGGTACTCATTTTTCACCTGAGTACGGTGAGAGAATGTCAGTAAAGAGCCTTTCCAAGGACTCAACTATGCGCCGAGTGCGAGGCTCGAACCCAGGACCTTCCGATCCGAAAGCGAGTGTCATACCACAAGACCACATAGCCGCACGAAAGATCTGAACAAGTGTGTATGAATGAAAGGTGCCGGTCAAAGCAAGAAAGAAAAATACAAGAAAAAAATACATCCAAACAAAAATAAGACGACCTCGACTGGGGATCGAACCTCAGAACCGGAAGGTCTCAGGTTCAATCCCCAGTCGAGGTCGACGGATTTTTTGGGATGGGGTTATTTTCTTCTATTTTTCTTTCTTGCTTTGTCTGGCACCTTTTATACACACTTGTTCAGATCTTGATAAAATTACTCTTAGTTTCAAAAAGGCTTGCAAGCTACTAGTATATAAATCTTTAAATAAATAGTTTTATAATTTTCAGATTTTTCAGTAATTCTGTGCAGGTTGATAAAAAAATTAACATGGGCTGTATGGAAGTAATATGACGCCCAAACATATGTAAATTGAGCTTTATATAGAGCAATGTCCACTAAATGTGCTCAAAGCGCTTTACAAGGGGTCCCTGGTCAACAGCAACATTTAACATGTAGGACGAGACATGCAGCCTGTCAGGCGATATTACAATTTTTCGGACAAAGACACTGCTGTTTACGGCCAGGTACTCATTTTTCACCTGAGTACGGTGAGAGAATGTCAGTAAAGAGCCTTTCCAAGGACTCAACTATGCGCCGAGTGCGAGGCTCGAACCCAGGACCTTCCGATCCGAAAGCGAATGTCATACCACAAGATCACATAGCCGCACATGTAACCATCTCCTTACCAACTACAGGAAAATCGTCACAATCGTTACGATACAGTGAACATTTCTCTTACACAGAATGTGTATGTACATCACAACATTTGAAGAAATAATAATATGTGCATAGTTGAAATGAACTTTAATGTTATTTTTAGAACACAGTAATGTTTAGCATGCTCTTAGCTTTGAGTTTTAATAAATCAATTTTAATGTTAGGAAGGCATCACATTTTAGTAAAAACATTGAACATTTTTGATAAGGAGAGAGTTAAAGAATGTATATTATAAATGAAAAACCTAGAAGCTATACATATGATATTATACATATGATACCCCGATGTTTTAAAAAAGATATTTAGGTTTTATAATCGGTTGTAGATAATAATAATAATAATGTACTTTATTCACCCAAAAGGAAATTTTTGAGCACTGACAAAAACACGTCTGCAGTCGCCGGAGACCAGCGCCAATCCCCAAAATATATGGTTAGATAGTTAAGTTCCATCAAATTCAAATACACAGAAAGTTTAAATTATAATGGTTAGATAATATTTTTAACGGTAGTATCTATCAATTTTCAGAAGTACTGTACACACTGGCAAAAAATTAACATGGGAACAATTTTGACGCCAAGTCCTATTGTGCGGCTATGTGGTCTAGTGGTATGACACTCGCTTTCGGCGTTGTCTTTGTCCGAAAAATTGTACTATCGCCTAACAGGCGTCATGTCCCGTCCTACATGTTAAATGTTGCTATTGACCAGGGACCCCTTGTAAAGAGCTTTGAGCACATTTAGTGGATATTGCTCTATATAAAGCTCAATTTATTATATTATTATTTAAAGAATATAATATTATTATAAATGAAAAACCTAGAGGCTAAGTTTCATAAATATGATACACCGATGTTTTTTAAAATAAATATTTAGGTTTTATCATCGATTGTATCAACTTTAACGAGAGCAGATCCTCAAACAAAAAAAAAGACACACACCTATTAATCCAAGGAATGCGGGTTTGAATCTTAGACTGAAGATGCCAATTATCTTTCTAAAAGTTTTTATTTCAAATGTATCAACTGTTTATTACAATTAGATTAATTTTTTATTATAAATGTATCAACTGTTCTATCAACTTAAACGAGACCGGATCCGAAAACAAAAAGACACACACCTATTAATTCAAGGAATGTGGGTTTGAATCTTAGACTGAAGATGCCAATTATCTTTCTAAATTTTAAAATTATAAATGAAAAACCTGGGAAAGGAATTTACGTAGATATTATAATAGACAGACAGATTCAAATAATATGGTGAGACCCGATCTACACACACTTGAGACACGATCTACAGAATTTGAGACCCGATCTTCACACACCTGAGACCCGATTTACACACACACCTATTAATCCAATGTTAGACTGAAGGTTCCAACCATCTTGCTAAAAATATTAGAAAGAACTGAAAAACCTGGCAGCTAAGCTCCACACAGATAATGAATTCTCATACTGATTCCAAATATATGGTTAGATGGCTTTTTAGCGCTTGTGTCATCTTTAACAAGTCCCGATTATCCAGATAGAACAACAGGGCGCGAACTCTGGAAAAAAGACACATATTTAATTTTAAAATTTAGCCGGAAAACTTGTTCTTCTTCAAATATCGATGGATTAAAATGACCTTGACCTTCACAAAAACTCTAAAACCTGGGACCTTATTCGCAGTCCTATCCATGTTTGAGCGTTTTTGGTGAGGAGGAGAAGTCGTTTTAATCGATCGATTTCTGAAAAACAAGTTTTGTGGCCAAATTTTTAAATACGTGTTTTTTTTTCAGGGTACGGTAGAAGAGAAAAAAAAAGATATTTGATTTGATACGTAAAAGTGACTTGGCATTGATTTTGGTCCTTCGTTAGTTTACAAATTAATTAGGCATGAAGCGAGAGAACAATTAATTGTTTCATGTGATTGTCATTTTACATTTGATGTTTTCTTGTGGAAGGAATCTTTTGACATTTCTTTCTTCTTGAAGTAAAAGTAACAGCTTGATTTTTTAATATTTTGACTTAACCCTTTAATTGCGAGACACGACCCTTTATTGTAAACTGCCATTGTTTACATTATGGCGACTGTCCGAGAGGCGTGGTTATCTAGGTGTCTATTCGAGTTTTCCACGAGTAATAGATTTTAACCCCGAGTTTGTTATCTGTCGCTAAAAATTCGATTTTTAGAACTCAGTCTATCCAGACACAGGCCGCTATGAGCGTGGCCTTCGTAAAGTTATGGCCTGACACTGACCAAAAAAATGACGTCAAAATGCCAGTCTTTGGCCATTAAAGAAAACAAATCGTGAGTTGTATTCAATAGTTCAACCAATGGGACCACTTGTTTCCATGACCTCTACTAACGACAACTCACTAGGCGGTGCAAAAACCAAATAATGACGTCAAACTGAGTCCCAGCTCATAACATTGCCATCCGGAAGTATAACGGACCAACACACAAAACTGTGTGTATCGATGAACGTTTATAGTCAGGTTAATACAGTTCAGTGAACATTGCTCATAAACGCGGATGGTAAAAAACAATAACAAAGACCTGAGTGACATCATCTTCGAAATATCTATAACATAACGATGGCTACGATTTGACCCACCGTCTCATATCGTAGCCATCGTTATGTTATAGCCTGACACTGAAATCCAAAAGGACTGGTAGTTTGACGTCATTATTCATTATTTGGTTTTTGCACTGCCTAGTGAGTTGTCGTTAGTAGAGCTCATGGAAACAAGTCTGAACTCGATACAAAAATTGATTTTTCTCACTCAAACACAAACACTGTTTGTTCTTGCTTTACATATTTTTCTGCTAAACGAGCTCTTAAACACAGTGTTAATATACTTTAACTATAGCAAACATTTTTGTTCAAATATTATTAAGATGTACAAAAGAAATCAGAATGAGAAAAATGTTGGCTGCATCGTAACGAATGTGACGATTTTCCTATGGATGGCAAGGAGAGGAGTTAACTCACTCAATCCTAGAAATTTTTGGTACTTTTCAAAATTGGAAAAAAAAAATTTTTAATGAGCATGTACATAGATATTTTTATTCAACTACCATTAATATGTAAAAACTAAAAACATTAGCTTTGATACTAGATACCCCTATAATTTGTCTCAGAAAAATGTAATAAATTTAAATAGGCATGGGGTAAAAGTAATCCCTGTCAACTACGGATATAGTCGGTGTTCGGGTTGAGTGAGTTAAACAGTAGAAAAAATCGCTTTGTATAGGGAATGAGATTAGTGGAAGAGTAGCGTCCCTTGATTGGACGAGAGACGCATGCGCACAACCAACATGACGTTCTCCCTCTAATAACTTTTCCGCCAGTGGCGTCACAGACTAATGGTGACGTCCAATCAAGGGACGCTACTCTTCCGCTAATCTCATTCCCTATTAGTGCAGAGTTTAAAACAACGTAGAAAAAATCACCAGAGTTCTAGGTCTATCTATATTATAAAGCATTCAGCGTATTACAAAAACCATGTCTTGAAATATGATTGTGTGACGTCATCAGTATCGTGACCAATAGCGGAAGGTTATAAAACATCCATGCACTCAAGTAATCAAAGATGCGATTCAGTTCTCATTCGTAGTATGTACAGGAATCAAGACAAGGCCTGAACAAAACCAAAATGGTGTCTTATTCCAAGAAAGGGCCAAACGACACATAAAATTTTTTAAACAAATAAATAAATTTTAAAAAATTGAGCTTTATATAGCGCAATATCCACTAAATGTGCTCAAAGCGCTTTACAAGGGGTCCCGAGTCAACAGTAACATTTAACATGTAGGACGGGACATAACGCCTGTTAGGCGATATTACAATTTTTCAACAAAGACAACGCTGTTAACGGCCAGGTACTCATTTTACACCTGAGTACGGTGAGAGAAAGTGAGTAAAGAGCCTTTTCCAAGGACTCAACAATGCGCCGAGCGAGGCTCTAACCCAGGACCTTCCGATCCGAAAGCGAGTGTCATACTACAAGACCACATAGCCGCACAAAATTGTAATATCGCCTAACAGGTGTCATGTCCCGTCCTATATGTTAAAAGTTGCTGTTTCAATCCATTTTAATGGATGATATACATGTTCGACCCACTTGACTCTACTATAACAAAGAAAGTATTGGACTGGAACCCTCAGGGCAGAAGATCAAGGGGAAGGCCACGAGGAACATGGAGAAGAATTAAAGAAGCTGATTTACAGAGAAGTGGTAAGACATGGAATGAGATATTTTAAAAAAAAAGATAGCTCAGGATAGAGAAGGATGGAAACTGTTTGTCTGTGGCCTATACCCTGACCCAGGGTGAAAAAGGCAATGATGATGATGATGATGATAGAGAAGGATGGAAACTGTTTGTCTGTTGCCTATACCCTGACCCAGGGTGAAAAAGGCAATGATGATGATGATGATGATGATGATAGAGGAGGATGGAAACTGTTTGTCTGTGGCCTATACCCTGACCCAGGGTGAAAAAGGCAATGATGATGATGATGATGATGATGATGATGATGATGATGATGATGATGATGATGATGATGATGATGATA
>NC_088366.1:59397281-59404781 GCF_034508935.2 Berghia stephanieae | reverse complement strand
GTGGCCTTCGTAAAGTTATGTACTGACCAAAAAATGACGACAAAATGCCAGTCTTTTGCCACAAAAGAAAACAAATCGTGAGTTGTATTCAATAGTTCAACCAATGAATTAACTTGTTTCCATGAGCTCTACTAACGGCAACTCACTAAGCGGTGCAAAAACCAAATAATGACGTCAAACTGCCAGTCCTTTTGGGTTTCAGTGTCAGGCCGTAGCTATCATTATGTTATTGACTGACACTGAAATCCAAAAGGACTGGAATTTTGTTTTATATTCTTTTATATTCATTTTTTGTTTTGTTTGTTTGTTATTATTATTACTTATTATCAGTCAACAGCTTCTAGCAACTTAGTATCAAAATCGAAAACTCGACTTATAGAAAATACAGCTCCTATAATAGGAAACGAAACAATAAACTTTGACTTTTTAAAAATTCTCTTTTTTTCTTTGATTCACCATTAAACCTTACCGCAGCAATTTCTACAATCTGAAATGTAAATATTAATTCATTGTTCAACGAATTGAATGTAAAACTAAACACGCGCACACACAACACACACACACACACACACACGCAAACCAGCACATACTCACGCACGCAAACACACATGTAACCACAGATATAATATATTTGACCTATTCCTTTACAAACACGCCCAGTTATCTTTGCAAATACGAATTCAATAATATCTTAAGTATAATGAGGTCGTTTTTCCCCTAGCTTTAAATACCAATATAGTAATGATGACATGATAATATTGATAATGATGTTGATGAAATAATAATAATAATATCAATAATAATAATAATAATAATAATAATAATAATAATAATAATAATAATAATAATAATAATAATAATAATAATAATAATAATAATAATAATAAAGAAAAGGAGAGCTCAGATATTTCAGATTATGTTCAAGTCGTTAACTGCCTGGCGTACACTGGACAGATGCGTATTTAAAGATTCGCCCAGAAAATAACAAAAACAAAAACAAAAACAAAAACAAAAACAAAAACAAAAACAAAAACAAAAACAAAAACATAAAAACTTGAGCTTTTATAAAGGGCAGCATCCACCAAACGTACTCAAATCGCTGTACAAGTGGTCCCTGGCCAACAGAAACACGTAACATGTACGATGCCTGTTACAATTTTTATTCTGACAGAGACAACGCTGTTAACGGCCAGGTACTCCGGGTTTACACCTGAGTACGGTGAGAGAATGTGAGTAAAGAACCTTTTTCCAAGGATTCAACTATCCGCCGCTGAGCGTGGCTCGAACCCAGGACCTTCCGATCCGTAAGCGTGTGTCATATCACAAGACCACATAGTCACACTATGTTGTCCTTCTTTTCCTTCAAATTCTTCTTCTTCTAGGTTCCATGCCTGGTCCAGGCTTCGGATACTGCATGAATTATCTCTCTCCATTCCTCCCTGTCTCTTGCCTTTTCAAACAGCTCTTGGATTGTTAGGCTGGTGAAGCCCTTCAGTTGGTCTATGAGTGTTTTTCTTTGTCTCCCCCGGGCGCGTTTACCAGGTATTTTTCCACAACTTGCCAGGTATTCATTCTTATCTTTCCTTACTATGTGTCCGAAAAAGGATAGTTGTCGGTCGATCCACTATTAAGGGCATTAGTTTCCTTTGTTGGTATGTTTGTTTTAGCACTTCTTCGTTCGTTTTGTGTGCAGTATACGATATTCTCTGCATCCTTCTCAAGCACCACATTTCAAAAGCTTCAATGTTCTTTTGTGTTTCTGCATTTGTAGTCCAGCTTTCGCATCCGTATAACAAGATTGGCCACACGTAGCACTTCAAGACTCGGAATCTAATCCCGAACGACATCTGTTTGTTTTTCAAAATGTTTCCCAGGTCCATGAAGGCCTGTTTGGCTTGATCGATCAATTAAAAAATATATAGATAATTCAAATATCGATTAATTTAAATGACCCCCATCTTTACAAAAAAATATCGATTAATCTAAATGACCTTCATCTTTAGAAAGAAATATCGATTAATTTAAATGAGCTTCATCTTTACAAAAAATATCGATTAATTTAAATGACCCTCGTCTTTACAAAAAAAATATCGATTAATTTAAATGACCCTCATCTTTACAAAAAATATCGATTAATTTAAATGACCCTCATCTTTACAAAAAATATCGATTAATTTAAATGACCCTCATCTTTACAAAAAAATATCGATTCATTTAAATGACCCTCATCTTTACAAAAAAATATCGATTAATTTAAATGACCCTCGTATTTACAAAAAAATATCGATTAATTTAAATGACCCTCATCTTTACAAAAACTGTCAAACCTAGAACCTAGCCAGGCCAAAGTTTTGAGAGGGTTTTTTTCGGTTTGCCAAGACGAGGGCCATTTAAATCAATCGATATATTTGAAGGACGAGTTTTCTGGCCAAATTTTTTTTAATATGTTTTTTTTCCAGAGTACGACAACATAACTGGTTAAAGGTAGGGGTTGTTTTAATCTTTCAAAAATCTAAATTAAATTTTTTTTAAAAATCAAATTCTGAAAAACAAAAAAAAAACAAAAACAAAAAAGTTTTTCGCATGTTTTGAGTAAAAAAAAGAAAAAATAAAAAGTACAGGTCCATCCAGCTAGGCAGTCAGAATTCGATTAAAATTATTTACTTATCAAACAATCCAAAATATACACACACACGCACGCACACACAATGGATAGTAGTAGTTTATTTATCCACAATATTATTATTAGATCGTTACCAACTGGTTGGTGTAGCATTAATGCGTGTAGCACTATCGTCACAACAATTTTCAATAGCGGTATCTATATATCTAGTCGCTTACTCCGTTTCATTGACCGAGGAAAAAAAGGGTTGACAAAATAATAGTAATATTAATATTATAGACCCGATAAAGAGTGTGAGTGAATGAGTGAGCGAGTGAGTGAGTGAGTGTGTGGGTGATTGGATGAATGGGAGAGTGAGTGAGTGAGTGAGTGAGTGATTGAATGAATGGGAGAGTGAGTGAATGATTGAATGAATGGGAGAGTGATGAGTGAGTGAGTGAGTGAGTGAGTGAGTGATTGAATGAATGGGAGAGTGAGTGAATGATTGAATGAATGGGAGAGTGATGAGTGAGTGAGTGAGTGAGTGAGTGAGTAGTGAGTGAGTGAATGAATGGAGAGTGATGATGATGAATGAGAGTGATGAGTGAGTATGAGGAGTGAGTGAGTTGAGTGAGTGAGTGATGAAGGAGAGTGATGATGAGTGAGTGAGGGAGTGAGTGAGTGAGTTAGTGAGTGAGTGAGTGAGTGAATGAAAGGGAGAGTGAGTGAGTGAGTGAGTGAGTGAGTGAGGGAGTGAGTGAGGGAGTGAGTGAGTGAGTGAGTGAATGAATGGGAGAGTGAGTGAGTGAGTGAGTGAGTGAGTGAGTGAGTGAGTGAGTGAGTGAGTGAGTGAGTGAGTGAGAAGAAAAAGCAGTCACTGAAATCTTCACAAATAACCGTGATCTTCACAAATTTAAAACGATATCTACGATATATGTGCGGCTATGTGGTATGATACTCGCTTTCGGATCGGAAGGTCCTGGGTTCGAGCCTCGCGCTCGACGCATAGTTGAGTCCTTGGAAAAGCCTCTTTACTCACATTCTCTCACCGTACTCAGGTGTAAAATGAGTACCTGGCCGTTAACAGCACTGTCTTTGTCCGAAAAATTGTAATATCGCCTAACAGGCGTTATGTCCCATCCTACATGTTCAATGTTGCTGTAGACCAGGGACCCCTTGTAAAGCGCTTTCAGCACATTTAGTGGATATTGCGCTATATAAAGCTCAATCTTTTTTTTTTTTTTTTTTTTGTAATCGTAAAAAAAAAAATCTCAACATCACCCGGAATTGATCTTGGCTCCCTTGAGTGTGAAGTGACAGATTTGTCAACTGGGCCGTGGGGACCCACAATCACAAACACACACACACACACACACACACACACACACACACACACACACACACAAACCGATCAATATTGTCCTCAATTTGTAAAAAAAAATTTTTATTAAAAATGAGATTTTTTTAAAAATCTCAGGTTCGAGTCTTTTCTAACAAGTAAAGAATAGATAGAATGAAATAGGCTTCAACAGTCATGACGTCACTTCTCTCGTAATGACGCATGGTAACTTAGTAACTGGCTCTAAACTATCGGAACAATGGCGGACGCCCTTATGAAATATTTCTCCAAACGAGCATAAAAGTGTATCCAGAGGAGAAAAACATTATAAATATGATCATGTTTTGACTTTTACATATTCTGATCACAAGACATGAAAAGTTCTAGCCAGCATGAAGAATAAAAAGTACCGATTTTCTTTGTTTAGAACCAAGCTGCTCGCCGTTGCTAGCGACGTGACATCAGACTATTGAATCCAATTGACGTCAATCGAGTCTTTGTTATCGTTTTTTGCCATCCACGTTTATGAGTAATTCTCACTAAACTGTATTATCCAGACTATAAAAGTTCATGCTATAGATAGTATGAGCTTGGCTAAGATGTTCACAACATTGCCATCCGGAAGTGTAACGGACCAACACACGAAATTATGTGTAACCTTAAACTTTTATAGTCTGGTTAATACAGTTTAGTGAGAATTACTCATAAACGTGGATGGCAAAAAACAATAACAAAGACTAGAGTGAGGTCATCTTCGTTCTATCACGACAGAAATGTATCACAATATCTGATAATTTCCAGTTAACATCATGTTATTTTTATTATTATTATTATTATTATTATTATTATTATTATTATTATTATTATTATTATTATTATTATATTATTATATACTATTATTATTATTATTTATTATTATTATTATTATTATTATTATTATTATTATATTATTATTATTATATTTTATTATTATATTATTATTATTATTTTATTATTATTATTATTTTATTATATCATTAAAGGTGAATTCATTATCTTGATTTATTACAACGATTCAATTATTATTGATTATTATAATTATATATTACTAATTATTATTATGCGATTCAGAGCGTGATGTTTATTGAAATCATTAGACAAACTTCGATGTAATTAGAAAACTCATTGAATTTTGTAAACTTTATAATTGTGACCCGGCATCGGAAAACGGTATCATGTAGGAATGATCTAGGTGTATGAAATCGGCCTTAAAGTCAAAACTACCAGAATTAGAAAATGGATGTGTTTTAATTTTTTATTTTTATTTTGTTGTTGTTTGTTTTTGTTTTGTTTTGTTTTGTTTTGTTTTTTTTGTTTTTTTTTTTTGTTTTTTCGTTTTTTAAGATGAAGAAACAAAATTCACTCTTATCAGTGAAAACTTACATTTTAACCTATGTCTAATATATGTGGGTCTGACATCCGAAATAGCTTATGGGCCTAGTTTAACATTGTTGTAATGGACAATATTTTGCGTCATTTTTTTCTTGAGATTTTCCATTACAACAATGAGCCCATAAGGAATTGGGTTATCAGACCTGCAAATAAATAAGTACACGTCGAGTCTAACTCAAATTAACAAACTGGGGAAGCAGGTACCGACGTAAGATGAAGAGCTGAACAAGTGTGTATGAAAGGTGCCTGACAAAGCAAGAAAGAAAAACATTCGAGAAACAAAAAAACCTCTAAAAAAATATGACTTGCTCAGATATATTATCTGCGTGAAACTAACTATAGATAGTTTGAAGATGACGTCACTCAGGTCTTTGTTATTGTTTTTTGCCATCCGCGATTATGAGTAATGCTCACTGAACTGTATTAACCTGACTATAAACGTTCATAGATACACACAGTTTTGTGTGTTGGTCCGTTATACTTCCGGATGGCAATGTAGTGAGCTTCTTAGCTAAGCGAATACTATCTATAAACGTTCATGGATACACACAGTTTTGTGTGTTGGTCCGTTATACTTCCGGATGGCAATGTAGTGAGCTTCTTAGCTAAGCGAATACTATCTATAAGTAAAAAAGACCAGCGAGTTTTTAAACTTGAGCTTTTTATATAGCGCAATATCCACTTAATGTGCTCTAAGCGCTTTACAGGGGGTCCCTAACCAACAGCAACATTTATTTAACATGTAGAACTTGACATGACGCCTGTAAGGCGATAATACACTATTTTTTTCGGACAGAGACAACGCTGTTAACGATCAGGTACTCATTTTACACCTGATTACGGTGAGAGAATGTGAGTAAATAGCCTTTTCCAAGGACTCAACTATCCCCCGCTGAGCGAGGCTCGAATTCAGGACCTTCCGATCCGAAAGCGAGTGTCATACCACTACTAGACCACATAGCCGGGTTTGACGTCATAACGAGATTTACTGTATAATTTGTTAACATAAAAAAAATCTGATAGATCGACAGTAATTTTCTCTGTCTTCTGAAGAGGTAGAGAGATCAAGTTGTCTTCAAGAAGCTTTTAACTTATATAAAACTCATAATATCATAATTACGGTGGAAAAATGTCAAAGGAATATTTTCGCCCTAACGCCATGACAAAAGACTTTATGTCATTTTTGGTCAGAAAATGTTAATACGCTTCAACAGTTGTAACGTCACTTCCCTCGTAATGACGCGTGGTAACTTAGTAACTGGCTCTAAACTATCGGGACAATGGCGGACGCCGTTATGACATATTTCTCCGACGAGCATAAATGTGTATCTAGAGGAAAACATGCTGGTCGTTCTTACTTTCATGTGCCGTAATCAGAAGAATTTGCCTACACATCCTGCTGCTACAATGGTTATGCCATCTTTTGATTCAATTTGTAACCTATTCGTTTTTATAGGGAATGAGATTAGCGGAAGAGTAGCGTCCCTTGATTGGACGTCACCCATAGTCTGTGACGTCACCGGCGGAAAAGTTATTAGAGAGAGAACGTCATGTTGGTTGTGGGCAGGCTTCGAGGACGAGAGACGCATGCGCACAACCAACATGACGTTCTCTCTCTAGTAACTTTGCCACCGGTGACGTCACAGATTATGGTCCAATCCCCATGCCTATTTAAATTTATTACATTTTTCTGAGACAAATTATAGGGGTATCTAGTATCAAAGTTAATGTTTTTAGTTTTTACATGTTAATGGTAGTTGAATAAAACTATCTATGTACACGCTCATTTTTAATATATTTTTTTCCAATTTTGAAAAGTAGCAAAAAGTTCTAGGATTGAGTGAGTTAAGCTGAAATTAAATATTCATCTTTCATCGAATCACCCTGTAGAACTGTTGACGTAGTCATTTATTTCATTTCCGATCAATAATAATATAATAATTATTTTCCAGGGCATGGCGTTTTTATTATGAAAGCTATTGGCCGGGCAAAAATGTCACACTCGCACTGGGTGTCCGCCAGAGTAAAGCAGCCGTAGCTTTTATGCCAAAACTAAGACAAAACACTTTTTTTGGCCAAAAACTTATATTTTATATATCGATTATTATTACAATGAACTACAACTGCC
>NC_088366.1:59354781-59392281 GCF_034508935.2 Berghia stephanieae | reverse complement strand
ACGGATATATATTTATACACATGGGTATTCTGACCAAAATAGTAATTTTTGAAAAGAATAGTGCTTTTTTAATTGGACGACAGAATATGTGACCCTTCGCCTCAAAACGGTATTAAGTCGGGTTGGTTAAGGTGTTGAAAATTGAATTTATAGCCAGAAATATCAGACTTGTGTTGAGTTTGTATGATTTATTGAGAAAATGGATACCATATTTTAGCATGTTTTATGCCAACAATTTATATCGTTGACCAGTTTAACATTAAATTCGGCTTTTAAGCATCCGGTTCGTTCCGACATAATACCGTTTTGAGACGATGAGTCACATATATTATTATGCTCACCTTTGAGGAGTTGTCGTGAGAATCCGTTGAGTAGGTGGAATATGTGGATCCGCTGGAATCCGTACGAAGGCCCCGCTGGTTCCGGTTCCTGGAGTTGTGGGCCTTGAAGGCCACCATCAGGTCGAATCCGGAGTCCCCTCTAGGACCAGCAGTTTTGCCAGCTCCTTTGGCCGACATGGTGCTGATATTATGGTTGTTGTTGTTGTTGTTGTTGTTGTTGTTGTTGTTGTTGTTGTTTGTTTGTTTGTTTTTATTTTTTTATGTGTTGTTATTGGGTTGGGAGAAAAGGAGTAGTTCCTTTTTTACTATGTTGTTCATGCTTTTCGCAGGGTTAACTTCCTTCCTTAAAGAGACACAATGCTAACTTCCATAAAGAGACACAATGCTAACTTCCATAAAGAGACACAATGCTAACTTCCATAAAGAGACACAATGCTAACTTCCATAAAAAGACACAATGCTAACTTCCTTAAAGAGACACAATGCTAACTTCCATAAAGAGACACAATGCTAATTTCCTTAAAGAGACACAATGCTAACTTCCTTAAAGAGACACAATGCTAACTTCCTTAAAGAGACACAATGCTAACTT
Organism: Berghia stephanieae; assembly: GCF_034508935.2. NCBI lineage: Eukaryota > Metazoa > Mollusca > Gastropoda > Nudibranchia > Aeolidiidae > Berghia > Berghia stephanieae. The sequence goes on along the minus strand of NC_088366.1, from coordinate 59,391,348 downwards.
CCTTAAAGAGACACAATGCTAATTTCCTTAAAGAGACACAATGCTAACTTCCTTAAAGAGACACAATGCTAACTTCCTTAAAGAGACACAATGCTAACTTCCATAAAGAGACACAATGCTAACTTCCTTAAAGAGACACAATGCTAATTTCCTTAAAGAGACACAATGCTAACTTCCTTAAAAAGACACAATGCTAACTTCCTTAAAGAGACACAATGCTAACTTCCATAAAGAGACACAATGCTAACTTCCTTAAAGAGACACAATTCTAACTTCCTTAAAGAGACACGATGCTAACTTCCTTAAAGAGACACAATGCTAACTTTCTTAAAGAGACACAATGCTAATTTTGTCGATATTGCTTCAGCTACTCATTAGCTACATCTTCTTGACGATATTTTGCGAATAAATCTTTCTATTTCTTGTCTCTTTCTGTTAAATTTAAAAGAATTAGTTTATTGTTTCTTTCCAATTGAATTTTACGTGGATTTTGTATCAATAAACCTGCAATTTGAATTTATATACACATTATATCTACTCAGATGATGTCCGAACATAATTTAATTGTTTCATAAACAACTCCCCCAAAAATATTTATTCAAGCAATTGTTGAAAAATGAAACATTATGTCGTGTGCTCTTATGACTTGAAAGTTAGGAACGGTATGTTGATCATCCCATATTTTTTTTCCAGTATTGTTTTAAGATCACATCCATTGTCAGTGACTCAAACACGGCGTTGTATGTACATCACTGATGGCGTAAGAATCTCCGTATCGTTGAAATACTCGCAAATTCTGCGTATTTATTTCCTGAAGGATAAAAAAAAATACAATTTGTTTTAAAGTAAATGAATAAAAATAAAGTTTCCTTTATTCATCCCCATGGGGAAATAATTTGTCTTTAGGGTCTATTCCAAGAGAAGACTGGAATAACCCAGGCGACAGCCGCAGTGCAGCGCCGCAAAGTGAGCTTGAGTGAAGTGACTTAAGCTCAAGACCACACTGCGCGGTGGGTGATCGAACTCGGTAACTTTTTGGGTACGAAGCAAAGACCGTACTAACTGCTGAGCCAAGCTGGGACTTCGTGAAGTCCCAAGTTTGAGAGTTTTGTATTTTTTAAAAAAATTTTTGCCAAGATGAGGGTCATTTAAATCGATCGATATTTGAAGGACGAGTTTTCTGGCCAAATTTTAAAACATGGGGCTTTTGAGAGTACGGCAGAGAAAACGCTGTTCCTGACCAAGTATCTATTTTAGACCATAGATTGGGGAGAAGGAATTGTGGGTAAACGGCTAATTTTTTTTTTATTATTACAGGGACTCAACTTTGCGCGGCTGAAAGCGGAAGTATAAAAAAAAGAGTAGTCCTTCAAACTTTATCCCGGTTGCTAAAGCGTGAAACGGACAATAGCAATTGCTTGCTACCCTCTGGATAGGACGCTAGTCTATCGCAAAGTACTTCCGCCAGATCTAAAAGACCCAGCCACCCATCACTGCTGGTTGGACAGAGAAGGAAAGGGGGCAGAAAAAAAAACTCGACTGGCCCGGGATCGATCTTGATCTTCAAAACTATTTTTGTTTCCATTTTCACCAAACAGTAACGTTTGTTTACCTCAAACATCGATAATTTAGGAATGTCAAAATTCCAAAATATTACATTTCGAAGAATTATAAAAGACCTTTTATACCTAATATATAAAAAATAAAGATAAGAATTGAATTGTAAGCTTCAATTTATTAGACGAAGACAGATACTGAGCAAAGATATTATATGTCTTATTCTATTAAATTGAAGCTTACAATAGGCTTCAACAGTCGTGGCGTCACTTCCCTAGTAATGACGTATAATAACTTAGTAACTGGTTCTAAACTATCGGAACAATGGCGGACGCCCTTATGATGAGATACTTCTCCAACGAACATAAAAGCGTATCCAGAGGAGAAAAACATTATAAATAATATGATCATGTTTTGACTTTTATACATTCTTTAATACATACAAGACATGCGAAAAAGTTCTCGCCTTTATGAACAATAAAAAGTTCCGATTTTCTTTGTTTATAACCAAGCTGATCGTTGCTGGGCAGACGTGACATCACACTATTGAATCCTATTCAATTCTTGTCTTTATTGTTTCCTTTGAGCTTCAAGCAGCAACATTTTCATTATACAGATATAGATAGTATGCGCTTGGCTAAGAAGCTCACAACATTGCCATCCGGAAGTATAACGGACCAACACACAAAACAATGTGTAACCTTAAACGTTTATAGTCTGGTTAATACAGTTTAGTGAGAATTACTCATAAACACGGATGGCAAAAAATAATAACAAAATGACCCGAGTGACGTCAACTCCATTCCATCTATATAACGGTAATTACACATTTACTTTGAAACAAATTTTTTTTTCTAGGTTTAGATTCGAAATCTTTAATCGAATTTCCATGAATTGTATTTCAAATATCAACGTTATAAGCATGACACAACGTGCTCATATTTAAAGGTCAGATCACTCAAATTGTTATGGTCTCATTGTTGTAATGGAAATATTCTCAAACCAACGCAAAATATTGTCCATTACAACAATTTGTGACTTACCGTCTCTAAACGGTATTATGTCGGGATGACTTGGGTGCAAAAAATTGAATTTATTGACAAAAATATGAAACTTGGGGTTTGTTTCGATTTGTTATGTTACAGAATGAAGACAATTTCTCACAATGCAAAAGCTCAAAAATTGGTATTTACTATTAATTTAATTCTAAAGTCACTTTTCGGGGTCCAATTCATTCCGACATAATACCGTTTCGAGACGAAGGGTCACATTTTAAATCAGGCCCATGACTGGATTCGGTTAATCAGACCTGTTAATGTGTACATGTTGGTTGAAATGAAATTAAATGGACAAAAACGAGTATCATACAAACCTATTAAAGCGCATCTTTTGGTAAGTTTTAAATAATGTTGACATTAAATATCACTGAGTTATCAAGTTAACCCTACACTTTTTTTATCAAACATGCTGTATGTATCTTTAGATAGAATGAAGTTGACGTCAATCGGGTCTTTGTTATTATTTATTGTCATCCGCGTTTATGGGTAATGCTGACTCTACTGTATTAACCAGACTATAAAAGTTTAAGGTTTCAAAATAGTTCTGTGTGTTGGTCCGTTATACTTCAGGATGGCAATGGTGTGAGCTTCTTAGCCAAGCGCATACTATCTACTACCCTGTACAATGCTGAAACAAGTAATCAAAATCAAATAATATATGCATATAATAGGCTTCAACAGTCGCGACGTCACTTCCCTCGTAATGACGCATGGTAACATAGTAACTGGTTCTAAACTATCGGAACAATGGCGGACGCCTTTTTGAAATGCTTCTCCGACGAGCATAAAAGTATCCAGAGGAGAAAAAACATTATAAATCGGATCACGTTTTGACTTTTATACATTCTGATCACATGATATATGAAAAAGGCCTAGCCAGCTTGAAGAATAAAAAGTACCGATTTTATTTGTTTAGAACCAAGCTGCTCGTTGCTGAGCGGAAGTGACATCAGACTATTGAATCCTATTGTAATCGTCTGGCAGTTTTCTTCTATTTTTATTGATATTGCCATTTCCTCTAAAGAAAATGTATGTTTATGTGCAGCTTTTAATAATCATAATTCATGAGTTTATTTTAGATTTTTATTATACTAATATCTTACACATTGGTAAGCATGTAAACTGTTGACATGACTAAAGATAGTATGCGCTTGGCTAAGAAGCTCAAAACATTGCCATCCGGAAGTGAAACGGACCAACACACAAAACTGTGTGTAACCATGAACGTTTACTGTCAGGTTAATACAGTTTAGTGAGAATTACTCATAAACGTAGATTTGGCAAAAAAAAAAAACAAAAAAAAAAACAATAACACTGACCTGAGTGACGTCATCTTCATTGTATCTATATGTTTTGCAATCATTTAAGTTATCCAAAATTGTTAACCTATGATGTTTTTTTTTTATTAAGTAAATATTGCTGATATTTTCCACTTCAACAAATGGTCTGATTGTAATTTTGCTAATTGTCTAATTTTTTTTTTTTTTTAAAGATGATTCGGCATGGTATGTAACAAAAGTGACAAATCTTCAGTAATGTAATTTATAATATATGTATTTTAACCACAAGAGAATAAGTGAGCAGAAAAGGGGTTTGAACCCGCGACCTTACTGGTACGACAACTCCGCCTGGCCTGGAAGAGCGTGACTCTACCGTATGAGCTATCCGCGACCCCCACGATATATGTATTTGACAGATGTTGGACTCACGAACGGTGGTAACAATGTCTCAACCTAAATCTGACACTTCTTCTTCAAGTCTGTGCCAGACATCGGTGGTCATGGTACGCCATTCATCTCTCTGATCAGATAACCTCAGAAATCTAATATTACTCTTCTCTTTCTTTGTCACCCAGCTATTCAAACTATTCAAATATGTTTTCCTTGGTCTACCTTTACTCTTTTTACCTTCTATCTATCCTGTGAGAGCAAGATGTTCAATACATTTATGTCGATTTAGGTGCCCTAAAAATTGCATTTATCTTTTCCTTATTGTACGAATTAATAACCTTTTAGTTTCAGCTTGCTCTAATACTTCTTCGTTAGTTTTCTTCTCTGTCCATGAGATTCTTAACATTCTTCTAAGAAACCACATTTCTGCTGCCTCTAGTTTCTTTCTAATGTCTTCTGTAATTGTCCAGCTTTCACAGCCATATATACTAATACTGGCCATACATAGGCCTTCGAAACCCTATGTTTTGTTGTCATTGAGATATTGTGGTTTTTGAAAATTAGACTCAAATCGGACACAGTCAGCTATAAATAGAATTCGCTATCGAAGGTTTAAGCCCTGACCAATCACAATCGTTCAATGAAGATCAACTAAAATTAGAATAGTTGAAAAGGCAATGTTTGGAAAACACCTTGTGGTATATATAATATTATAAGAAAAGTCAAGCGATTTTTACACCCAGTTTAACGTTACAGAAACGCTACAGACACCGAGATAAACGCTCACATGAAAATTTTAGCTTTTAAAAAAAACTAATTTTAAACAAATCCAAGGAAACGCGAATCATCTACCTTTGACTAAATGTTACATTTTTCCATTGCGATTTTAGAAGGAAGTAAAATAAGACTATTTTATTATTGTTACTAACATGAATGAATGGATATGTTTGATTTTATTGAGCATCGGTGCTTCAACATGAACAGTTCTTGTAAACATACTCTAGACATGATCTAACAGTTCTTGTAAACATACTCTAGACATGATCTAACAGTTCTTGTAAACATACTCTAGACATGATATAACAGTTCTGGTAAACATACTCTAGACATGATATAACAGTTCTTGTAAACATACTCTAGGCATGATCTAACAAGTCTTGTAAACATACTCTAGACATGATCTAAGAGTTCTTGTAAACATACTCTAGACATGATCTAACAGTTCTTGTAAACATACTCTAGACATGATCTAACAGTTCTGGTAAACATACTTTAGACATGATTTAACAGTTCTTGTAAACATACTCTAGACATGATCTAACAGTTCTTGTAAATATACTCTAGGCATGATCTAACAAGTCTTGTAAACATACTCTACATGATCAACGTTCTTGTAAACATACTCTAGACATGATCTAACAGTTCTTGTAAACATACTCTAGACATGATATAACAGTTCTTGTAAACATACTCTAGACATGATATAACAGGTCTTGTAAACATACTCTAGACATGATATAACAGGTCTTGTAAACATACTCTAGACATGATCTAACAGTTCTTGTAAACATACTCTAGACATGATCTCACAGTTCTTGTAAACATACTCTAGACATGATCTAACAGTTCTTGTAAAAACAGTTGTTGTAAACATACTCTAGACATGATCTAACAGTTCTTGTAAAAACAGTTCTTATAAACATACTCTAGACATGATCTAACAGTTCTTGTAAACATACTCTAGACATGATCTAACAGTTCTTGTAAAAACAGTTCTTGTAAACATACTCTAGACATGATCTAACAAGTCTTGTAAACATACTCTAGACATGATCTAACAGTTCTTGTAAAAACAGTTCTTGTAAACATACTCTAGACATGATATAACAGTTCTTGTAAACATACTCTAGACATGATCTAACAGTTCTTGTAAAAACAGTTCTTATAAACATACTCTAGACATGATCTAACAGTTCTTGTAAACATACTCTAGACATGATCTAACAGTTCTTGTAAACATACTCTAGACATGATCTAACAGTTCTTGTAAACATACTCTAGACATGATCTAACAAGTCTTGTAAACATACTCTAGACATGATCTAACAGTTCTTGTAAACATACTCTAGACATGATCTAACAGTTCTTGTAAACATACTCTAGACATGATATAACAGTTCTTGTAAACATACTCTAGACATGATCTAACAGTTCTTGTAAACATACTCTAGACATGATCTAACAGTTCTTGTAAATATTATAGCAAAACCTTCTTAAAATGAAAAAAAAAGAAATATTCGTCGTAGCGATGTAAATTATGTATTGAAAAGAATAACTAACGCATCTATGCGTAGCCATCATCTAAGGCCATCATCTAAGGCGAAGGCAGCTATGATGTCATGATGGTCCTAGAGATACACAATTAATCATTAGTAAAGTACCTTAGCAGGGAATTTTTGAAAGCAATAGTCATATCCTTCTAGCTATGGCGGGCGTGTTTACCGTGTTGATAAGAGAAGTGATCATTGTCATAGGGAAGGGAAAAGATCAAAGATTAATGATTGATTTCTTTCAAGAAATAATATTATGAAAAAAAGGAAGGCAACAAATTATACTTACCAAAGCACACATTATAATAATATTGCAAAATCAACTTTCGAAACAAATCTGTAAACATCAAGGGTTTTGTTTATTATCCTCCCATTTAAAAATCGCATTTTGATTCAACAAAAAAATGAATATCATTAGAGACATTACTATAGGCAGGTTTCTCTTCCTCTCTCTCTAATATAATAATTATAATAATAATAATAATAATATAAATAATAATAATAAATAATAATAATAATAATAATAATAATAATAATAATAATAATAATAATAATATGATAATGATAATAATATAAAATAATAATAATAATAATAATAATAATAAATAATAATAATAATAATAATAAATAATAATAATAATAATAATAATAATAATAATAATAATAATAATAATAAATTTTCCCTGAAAAGTGATTACATTTACACAACCTGTGTAAGTAACATTTCAAATCGTGAAATGTCTGCGTGATTGAGAAAGAGAGAAAGAGAGAGACAACAACCGCTACATTATTTTCATCTTCCATATCATCGTCATCATCAGCGTCATCATCGTCACATTCCCAGTCACCGACGCTCTCCTACAAAACACAGTATTTCTTTCATTTTTGGCCAGAAAATGCTAAATCAAAAAAAAATCAATCAATCTGGCTCCTAATTAGACCCCCCCAAAAAAAAATATTCTAATCACGTCTCATTCCGAAGTCTCAGGTTAGAGTCGTTTATACATGATGAAGGGTATCTTAATCGCTCAGCTTTATAAGTGAAAATAAATATTCGATTTGAAAGAAAAAAAAAGTTTTTTGTCAAAGCACGCTAAAGATTTAGCTGTATCATGTCATACGTCTGGAGCGTCAAATTTCATCAGATTAAACCTGGAGTTTTAAACTTTATGGGCGCCATTCGATTATACCCTAACTCTATATATATAGATAGTATGCGCTTGCCTAAGAAGCTCACAACATGACCACCCGGAAGTATAACGGACCAACACACAATACTGTGTGTATCCATGAACGTTTATAGTCAGGTTAATAAAGTTCAGTGAGCATTACTCATAAACGCGGATGGCAAAATAAACAAGAACAAAGACCTGAGTGACGTCATCTTCGAACTATCTATAACAAATACATACATAACTGGAGAGAAAAAAAAATCAAACTTTGACAGAAATTCGTTCTCGCCGTGAACGGATTAATCGATAAAGTGTCACATTAGTAGAAATAGAAAATTAATAATTAGAATTCCGGCGATTTTCCAAATAGTCTACAAGTCACAAGTCACACCTATGCCTTGTCAAATGTGACCCCTCGTCTCAAAACGGTATTATGTCGGAATGATTAAGATGCTTCAAAATGGAGTTGGTGGCCGAAAATATCAGCCTTGTTTTTGTTTTTGTTTTTGTTTTTAATGGTTTTACGGCGCTTGCAACACATTTAGGTTATATCAGCGCCAGTAAAAAGGAAGAAAATGGGATAGTAAAAAGTTCTAGAATTGCAATTAAAGTACCCGAGAAAAAAATAAGACAAAGGGCAACTGGGAACAAATAGGGATCAGATGTAGATTCCAAGAGCATACCACCAAAAATATCAGCCTTGCAAATGAGTTTGTATGTTATTTTGGATAATGAATGTCGTATCTTAGATTGCTAAATAGCAATAGTTCAAATTTTAGACCAGTTTAGCTTTAATTAGGCTTTTTAAAAATCTGATTCATCCCGACTTAATACCGTTTTGAGACGATGGGTCACAAATAGAATTGGTCGGAATTTGGATTTTCCCAAAATGAAATTTTAGCACAATAATAATTTATCATTTATAAAGAAAAACTAAATTGACGTCACTCAGCTCTTCGTTGTAATTTTTTTTTTTTAATTCCCTTTATTCATCCCCAAGGGTTATATCCGGTTATATCCGGCTGGTGGATGTTATGAGTATTTTACTTAAACGCATAGCATCAATTTGTGACTCAAAGCCTGCCTCTTCGTCTTTTGCCATCAATGAGCTTTATATATATATATATATATATATATATATATATATATATATATATATATATATATATATATATAGGGCAATATCCACTAAACGTGATCAAAGCGCTTTACAAAGGGTCCCTGATCAACAGCAACATGTAACATAAAGAACGAGACAGGACGCCTGTGAGGCGATTATACATTTTTTTCCGACAGTGACAACGCTGTTAACGGCCAGGTACTCATTTTACACCTGAGTACGATGAGAGAATGTGAGTAAAGAGTTGTTTTTTTCCTAGGACTCAACAATGCGCCGAACGAGGCTCGAACCCAGGACCTTCGGATCCGAAAGCGAGTGTCATACCACTAGACCGTCCAGTGGAGGGCAGTTCTTAGCAATGTAGTTAGTTGTCTCTATTCTGGCGTGTCATGTTCCAGCCATCTTCATCTGCGTCTTTTTATAGTTATTATAGCTCTGCTCACTGTATCTGTCTTTTCTCATATGGGTTTCAATTCTAATTTTGTAGGGCGAAAATATTCATAAAATTATTCTTAAGAAGCTTTTGTTTTGAAACGATTCCAATTTATTTGTTATAATTTTGTTGTTACTTTCATGGTCTCATTGTTGAAATGGAAATGCGTTGTCCTCTCACACATAATAATATAATAATAATAATAATAATAATAATAATAATAATAATAATAATAATAATAATAATAATAATAATAATAATATAATAATAATAATAATAATAATAATAATAATAATAATAATAATAATAATAATAATAATAATAATAATAATAATAATAATAATAATAATAATAATAATATAATAATAATAATAATAAAAAGAATAAAATATAATAATAATTAATAATAATAATAATAATAATAATAATAATATAATAATAATAATAATAATAATAATAATAATATAATAATAATAATAATAATAATAAATAATAATTATAGAAATATAATTATACATTATATTGTTTATTGTTCATTTACAACAATATTAAAAGAGTTCCGTGGTTCAGTTTTGATATCAGACGTGCATATAAAAAGAAAATAAAGAACAGCAAAAAGCAATCGCTGAAAAAAACAAACAATTTTCTTAGCTTTCGTCAACGTCATGATTATTATTTATATTATTATTATTATTATTATTATTATTATTATTATTATTATTATTATTATTATTATTATTATTATTATTATTATTATTATTATTATTATTATTATTATTATTTATTATTATTATTATTATTATTATTATTTATTATTATTATTATTATTATTATTATTATTATTATTATTATTATTATTGTTATTATTATTATTAGTACTGGTAGTTAAATAAAAAATATTTATGCACTTGCTCATTTTTTAATACATTTTTTTTTTCAGTTTCGAAAAGTAGCAAAGTCTCTAGGATTGAGTGAGTTAAGTTGCCCTCAATGAGAGACCTCCTCTCTATAGATAGTTCGAAGATGACGTCACTCGGGTCTTTGTTATTGTTTTTTTTTTAATTTATTTTTTTGCCATCCGCGTTTATGAGTAATGCTCACTGAACCGTATTAACTATAGACGTACATGGATACACACAGTTTTGTGTGTTGGTCAGTTAAACTTCCGGATGGCAATGTTATGAGTAGCTTCTTAGCCAAGCGCATACTATCTATATATAACAATGTATAGATAGAATGCGCTTGGCCAAGGAGTTCACAACGTTGCCATCCGGAAATATAACGGACCAACACACAAACTCTGTGTAACCATGAACTTTTATAGTCTGGTTAATACAGTTTAGTGAGAACAACTCACAAACGCAGATGGCAAAAACAATAACAAAGGCCTGAGTGACGTTATCTGCATACTATCTATTGATAGTTCGAAGATGACGTCACGCAGGTCTTTGTTATTGCTTTGCCATCCGCGTTTATGAGTAATGCTCACTGAACTGTATTAACCTGACTATAAACGTTCATGGACAAACACAGTTTTGTGTGTTGGTCCGTTATACTTCCGGATGGCAATGTTATGAGTTTCTTAGCCAAGCGCATACCATCTATAGATAGTATGCAGATGACGTCACTCAGGCCTTTGTTATGGTTTTTGCCATCCGCGTTTGTGAGTTGTTCTCACTAAACTGTATTAACCAGACTATAAAAGTTCATGGTTACACAGAGTTTGTGTGTTGGTCCGTTATACTTCCGGATGGCAATGTTGTGAACTCCTTGGCCAAGCGCATTCTATCTATAGATAGTATGCGCTTGGCCAAGAAGCTCATAACATTGCTCATAACAGTCATTATTCGACCAGTCAAATGATTCGTATTGTTACAAATTTATCTCCTCCGGCGATTATATTATATTTAGCGTATTCTGGAAAACCCATATTATAAAACAAATTGACCAGAAAACTCGTCCTTCAAATATCGATCGATTTAAATGACCATCATCTTGGTAACAACAAAAACAAAAAAAACCCTATCAAGCCCGGAACTTCTAGAAGTCCCAGGTTTGAGAGTATTTTCCAAGATGATGGTCATTTAAATCGACCGATATTTGAAGGACGAGTTTTCTGGCCAATTTTTTTAAAATATGGGTTTTCCACAGAATACGCTAAATATAATATAATCGCCGGAGGAGATAAATTTGTAACAATACGAATAATTTGACTGGTCGAATAATGAATGTAACACTAGCCACTAGCCACGAGCCACTAGCCACTAGCCACTAGCCACATCGTCATTGGTTCTGTTAAAATTGACTGTGTGTCGATTTATCAAAATGCGTCATCAATTTTTGTGGTGTCACGTTTTAATATTCTAGGCTAGACTACGTGTGATCACAATTTTTACGCCTTACACAGTACACACTTTGAATTTCCTCGTCCTATCTATCTATCTATCTATCTATCTATCTATCTATCTATCTATCTATCTATCTATCGATCGATCGATCTATCTCTCTATCTATTTATTTATCGATCTATCTATCCATCCATCCATCCATCTATCTATTTATCTGTCTTTCTATCTATCTATCTATCTATCTATCTATCTATCTATCTATCTATCTATCTATCTATCTATCTATCTATCTATCCATCTATCTATAGATAATATGTGCTTGGCTTAGAAGCTCACAACATTGCCATCCGGAAGTATAACGGACCAACAGACAAAACTATGTGTAACCTTAAACGTTTATAGTATGATTAATTCAGTTTAGTGAGAACAACTCACAAACATGGGTGGCAAAAAACAATAACAAAGGCTTGAGTGACGTCATCTTCATTCTATCTATAAACGTTCAAGGTTACACACAGTTTTGTGTGTTGGCCAGTTATACTTCCGGATGGCAATGCTGTGAACTTCTATCTATAGATAGTATGCAGATGACGTCACTCAGGCCTTTGTTATTGTTTTTGCCATCCGCGTTTGTGAGTTGTTCTCACTAAACTGTATTAACAAGACTATAAAAGTTCATGGTTACACAGAGTTTGTGTGTTGGTCCGTTATACTTCCGGATGGCAATGTTGTGAACTCATTGGCCAAGCGCATTCTATCTATAGATAATATGCGCTTGGCTTAGAAGCTCACAACATTGCCATTCGGAAGTATAACGGACCAACACACAAAGCTATGTGTAACCTTAAACGTTTATAGTCTGATTAATACAGTTTAGTGAGATTTACTCACAAACATGGGTGGCAAAAAAAAAAACAATAACAAAGGCCTGATTGACGTCATCTTCATTCTATCTATAGTGAGAGTCTCAGGTCTTTCAATTAACATATCGTGCATAAACATTTTTGAAAATAACGTCAATTGTCGTACATTTTATTAAAACTAGTCGGATAAACATATCAGTGGTTTTATTTTTGACTCGGAAATTGAGAATAAAAGTTGTTTTGCCTCTGATATCAACCGATGATCGTGAACCGACTTCGCGAAGTCCCTGGTTTGAGAGTTTTTGCCAAAATGAGGGTCATTTAAATCGATCGATTTTGAAGGCAGGGTGAGTTTTCTTCAAATACCTATAAATCTAAATGGACCTCAAATTGTCAACAACAAAAAAATCAAACCTGAAACTTCTTTAAAGTCTCAGGTTTGATGAATTGAGGGCCGTTTAATTATAAATGTGGAAATTAAAATTTTTCTGGACAAATTTTAATATATAGATAGTTCGAAGATGACGTCACTCAAGCCTTTGTTATTGTATTTTGCCATCCGCGTTTATGAGTAATGCTCACTGAACTGTATTAACCCGACTATAAACGTTCATGGATACACACAGTTTTGTGTATTGGTCCGTCAAACTTCCGGATGGCAATGTTATGAGCTTCTTCGCCAAGCGCATACTATCTATATAAATTATATTAATATAATAATTTTGTCTGTGGTTAATATAATTTATAATAATGGATCGATTTGCTTATTTCTTTAAGTAGGAATGATCACTGTGACGCGTGTTCATTCATTATCACAGGCGACAACACTCGTATCGTGTAGCTTGTAGCTATTTTTAAAATCTAATTATCAGTAAGTGAAGACAGCGTTTAACGTCTCACTACTTACTATGGGTTTATATGGAGGATAAATTGGTATTTTATCTTAAGCAAATTGGATTCAATAGTCTGTTGTCACGTCCGCCCAGCAACGGCGGCCATCGTGGTTCTAAACAAAGAAAATATGTACTTTATATTCTTCATGCCGGCTAGATAGAACTTTTTCATATGTCTTGTGATCAGAATGTAAAATAGTCAAAACATGATCAGATTTATAATGGGTTTTTTTTCTCTCTGGATACGCTTTTATGCTCGTCGGAGAAATATTTCATAAGGGCGTCCGCCATTGTTCCGATGGTTTAGAGCCAGTAACTAAGTTACCATGCGTCATTACGAGGGAAGTGACGTTACGACTGTTGAAGAAAGATAGATAGATAGATAGATAGATAGATAGATAGATAGATAGATAGATAGATAGATAGATAAATTAGATAGATAGATAGATAGATAGATAGATAGATAGATAGATAGATAGATAAATTAGATAGATAGATAGATAGATAGATAGATAGATAGATAGATTAGATAGATAGATAGATAGATAGATAGATAGATAGATAGATAGATAGATAGATAGATAGATAGGTAAGCAGGGAGGCCGATAGCAATATTGACAAAGTGAAGATAGATAGATAGATAGATAGGTAAGCAGGGAGGCCGATAGCAATATTGACAAAGTGAAGATAGATAGATAGATAGATAGATAGGTAAGCAGGGAGGCCGATAGCAATATTGACAAAGTGAAGATAGATAGATAGATAGATAGTAAGCAGGGAGGCGATAGCAATATGACAATAAGATGAAGATAGATAGATAGATAGATAGATAGATAGATAGGCCGATAGCAATATTGACAAAGTGACAGGCATAATACACATAGCATTATCAGAATAACAATAAAGCAATTGATCAGCTTCGTTACCATATCCCTGCCTATGTGTCACCCACCACCTATACTACGATGAACATGAAAACAAGAGCGTGATATGCCTGTTGCTGTCACCATGGCAACATAAAAGCAATAATATCATGGCCACTTGGGCGAAGCTTGTTCTCACTTTCAATCATTTACGAGAATGTTCTCGATTGTTCTTGTTTTAAACGCGGAAAGGAGGACCATAATGTTACGATGATATTATGCGGATATGTGGTCTAGTGGTATGACACTCGGGGGGGGGGGGGGGGGGGGGCTGGCCGTGTGGTAAAGGCATTGCACTGTGACCCGGAAGGTCCTGGGTTCGAGCCCCATTTCAGTCACTTTCGTTTTTTATTTTCCTTGGGCAAGTTTATTAATCCCGCCCCCAATTCTCTCACATTGCAAACATGGGTGGTTCCTATTTTTTAAAAAATAATAATAAAAGATTAAATTCCCTTTATTCATCCCATATGGGAAATAATTTGACTCTAGGGTCTATTCCAAGGGAAGACTGGAATAAACCAGGCGTCAGTCGCAGTGCAGCGCCGCAAATTGAACTAGAGCGAGGTGACTTGTTTTGTTTTGTTTTTGTTTTTAAGGGTTTTACACCGCTTGCAACACATTGAGGTCATATCAGCGCCAGTAAAAAGGAAGAAAATGGGATAGTAAAAAGTTCTAGAATCACAATTAAAGCACCCAAGAAAAAGTAAGACAAAGGGGAACTGAGAACAAATAGGGATCAGATGTAGAATCCAAGAGCATACCACCAATGTACTTAGTTTGAGACCAGCTATAAGTCTCATCCGGACACAAGCACAAAATCCAACAAAGAGGAACACACTCAAATGCTTACATTATACATTGAAAATAACAAATACAATAATACATAACAGAGAGATGATTTACAAGGAAAAAAATATCATCTCCCAAAACCATAACTATGCATTTGACTGTTTCCCTCCCAGCCAGTGCCAGGACAAAACCAGGTAATCTAATTCCGAGACAGACAGAAAGCATGTTGGAAAACAGATATAAGGGGGTAGAAGACACAATATGTACCTCCCTGCCCACTATGGGAGGTCAGGATCCCCACCCATGAGGTGACTTGCTCAAGGCCACACAGCGCAGTGCCGGGTGATCGAACTCGGTACCTTTCGGGTACGAAGCAAAGACCTTACCGCTGAGCCAAGCTGCCCCTGATTGGTGGATTTATAGAGTAGAGTCAGGCTTCGATTTAAGAAAGGCTACGCCCTGGATCAGTAACGTGATCCTCCCAAGACGGGTAATCCGTACCAAATTCTAATCTCAAAAATACCGATAACTAAGCATTAAGAGTTATGGCCCATCTCAATATATCAAATTAATATATAAAGTGTCGCTATTGGTTCTTGGTTGTATATTTTTTACATTTGTGTACATTTGCATATATATTATATGTATACATTGTTGCCATAGATTCTCAACTTTGTGTTTATACATTTTTATGCATGCCATGTCTGTAAACGAATTTCCATTTTTTATGAATAAATTATATACATATTATTATTATTATTATTATAACTAACAGCGTGGCTCAGTGGTACGGTCTTTGCTCTGGACCCGAAAGGTACCGAGTTCGATCACCCGCCGAGCTGTGTGGCCTGGAAACAAGTCACCTCGCCCGAGCTCACTTAGTTGCGCTGCACTGCGGCTGACGCCTGGGTTATTACAGTCTTCCCTTGGAATAGTCACTAAAGACATTTCCCCATGGGGATGAAAAAAGGGGATTTTATCATCTCAGCGCCAGCAAAAGAAAAAAATATCTCCCAAAACAATAACTATTAATTTGACTGTTTCGCTCCCAGCCAATCACTTCGGCCAGGGCCAGGGCAAAACCAAGTAATCTCATTCCAAGACAAAGACAGAAAGCAAATTGGAAAACAGATATAGGGGGATAGATGACGCAGTAAGTGCCACACTGCCCAGGATGAGAGGCCTGGAACCCCAACGAGAGAGAGAGAAAGAGAGTAGAGAAAGAGAGTAGAGAAAGAGTAGAGAAAGAGTAGAGAGAGAGAGAAAGAGAGAGTGAAAGAGAGAGAGACGGAGAGAGAGAGACGGAGAGAGAGAGAGAAATGGAGAGAGAGAGATGGAGAGAGAGAGAGAGATGGAGAGAGAGAGAGAGAGAGGAGAGAGAGAGACGGAGAGAGAGAAAGAGAGAGGGTGAGAGAGAGAGGGTGAGAGAGAGAGAGACAGAGAGAGAGACAGACAGAGAGAGAGACAGGCAGAGAGAGAGAGAGTGAGTGAGAGAGTGAGTGAGAGAGTCAAGAACAGTAGTAAACTCAAGTAAACACATTGAACAAACAAAAACAAAAATAAACCCAAAACAACAACAACAAACAAAAAACGACACCAGTTGAACTCTTCATACATGATATTTTATTGACGTAGTAGTAGTAGTAGCAGTGGTAGAAGTAATAGAATATCACAGTTCATCATCATTGTCATCACCATGAACACCATCTCATCATTACCTCGTTGTCATCAGTAAATTATAACTGCCTTTTTTTTTCTTAACTTCCAGCTAACTATTATTAATCAACGCTACCGATTAGGTACGATAATATACAGGGCTATCCGGTAGAGGTAGTATAAGCTTAAGAAATTTTCCAAACAAAACTAACTGTGACGATGATGTAAAACAAATTATATCCATAATGATAATGTAAAATATAAGCTTAGAGGCAAAGATATATTCATCCTAACAGAACCTTCTTTTTACTTCATTATCATAAGCAAGAAACTGCCTTTTTTTTTACTTCCAGTTCCAGTGAATGCTACGAAAAGTTATCTGTCGGATAATATCTGGTTCATAGTTCAACAACCTTAATAAAAAACCCAAAAACTTTCCTAACTGTGATGATAAAGGTAGTAAACAAAGCCAGTGCTTTTGATAAATACATAATTTAAAATTTAAAATACAACATGACGAAAAAACGAGAAAAATTTAAATAACTCTCCATCATACGGAATCTCCACATACTAAGGCGTTAATCCTTTTTGGCTGTTATTCCAAGTTTAGTATTATAAAGGTATAGGGAATGAGATTAGTGGAAGAGTAGCGTCCCTTGATTGGACGTCACCCATAGTCCGTGACGTCACCGACGGAAAAGATAGAAGACAGAATGTCATGTTGGTTGTGCGCATGCGTCTCTCGTCCTCGCCAATGAAAAAAAAAAAACAACCCAAAAATCCGAAAATTTCAAAACTTAACATTTAAACTAAGGTAACCAACATCTTTTTTATAATGAATCGGAACGTATTTTTGTTTTTAAATAAACTGGAAATGTAATTAAAAAAAAAAAAGAAGGAAAAGTAAAAAAAAAAAAAAAAAGCTAGTCTATATGGATCTATAAATTTAAATTCAATGATATCTGAAAGGGAGAGCATCTATGAAAATTCAAACAAAATTGGTCACCGCTATAGATATCACACAAAAACATACCGCCACTAATTTGAATTTTTTAAAAATGAGATTTATTTTTGTTTTATGATATTTATCACCCTTGTAACACTACACTAACATACCATATCGTCCGTGGAAATTCAAATTGTTTAAAATGAGTGAAACCAACGAAGAAGAGTCTTGCTATGTACAATAATTTTCTTTTTAAAAACATTGAAAATTTAGAGATAACTTTTTTATCCAACCTGATGGGGGGTTTTGAGCTCCTTGGCGTAAACAATAAAATATATAAATGCCTTTTTTTTTTTTTTTTTTTTTTTTTAAGGGTTTTACGGCGCTTGCAACACATTTAGGTTATAGCAGCGCCAGTAAAAAGAAGAAAATGGGACAGTAAAAAGTTCTAGAATTACAATTAAAGCATTCAAGAAAAGGTAAGACAAAGGGGAACTGGGAACAAATAGGGATCAGATGTAGATTCCAAGAGCATACCATCAATGTTCTTAGTTTGAGATCACCAATAAGTCTCATCCGGACACAAGCACGGCCCCCACTAAGAGGAATACACTCAAATGCTTACATTATAAATTAGAACAAATATAATAATACATAACAGTGAGATGATTTACAAGGAAAAAAATATCATCTCCCAAAACAATAACTATGCATTCGACTGTTTCCCTCCCAGCCAGGACCCCGACCAGGGCCAGGACAAAACCAAGCAATCTCATTCCAAGACAAAGACAGAATGCAAGTTGGAAAACAGATATAGAGGGATAGAAGACACAATAAGTACCTCCCTGCCCACTATGGGAGGTAGGAACCCCACCCGGTATATAAATGCCATCATCATTTTAAAAAAATAACCTTTAGAGATACACACACACACAAAGACCATACATATTCTTTGAAAACTGAAATGAAACTGGCTTATAACTGTAAAGGACGAACTGGTTGGAGATCACATGATCTCATTCTGAGCGCCACCTAGCACAGTGGATAGGATGTTTGTTTTTGTTTTTAAGGGTTTTGCGGCGCTTGCAACACATTTAGGTTATATCAGCGCCAGTAAAAAGGAAGAAAATGGGATAGTAAAAAGTTCTAGAATTACAATTAAATCACCCAAGAAAAAGTAAGACATAGGGTTTGTTTGTTGCTTTAGGTCTCTTCCAACACAATTGAGGTTATATGAGAGACCGCTGAAACAAAAAAACAAGCAATCTAACAAAAATAGTACAAATGTCAATCAAAATCATAACCTAAAGATATCATAAGCTAAATTATAAATAACCAAGAACAAACAGGCAGAGGATTTACAGGAAAAAAATATCCCCTGTCAAAAATACAATCACAAACCAAAGAAGCAGGATAGGCTAGTAAAGAGAAGAAGAAACGACATCACTATCGGATCGTACACCCATGCGAACATCATAGGTATAAGACATAGGGGAACTGGGAACAAATAGGGATCAGATGTAGATTCCAAGAGCATATCACCAATGTACTTAGTTTGAGATCACCTATAAGTCTCATCCGGCACAAGCACACAATCCAACAAAGAGGAATACACTCAAATGCTTACTTTATACATTAAAAATAACAAACATAATAATACATAACAGAGAGATGATTTACAAGGAAAAAAATATCATCTCCCAAAACAATAACTTGCATTTGACTGTTTCCCTCCCAGCCAGAACTCCGACCAGGGCCAGGAAAAAACCAAGTAATCTCATTCCACGACAAAGACAGAAAGCTTGTTGGATAAGATATAAGGGGATAGAAGACACAGTTTGTACCTCCCTGCCCGCTATGGGAGGTCAGGATCCCCACCCAGGGAGATCACATGATGATCTCATTCCTGAGCGCCACCTAGCACAGTGGATAGGACATATTATTCCAAGCTTAAAACTGTATAAAATCTGAGTTGTACAATTAAAAGTACTTGAGGAAAAAGTAAGACAAAGATGTTTTGTTTTTATGTTTTTGAGGTTTTTTACGGCGCTTGCAACACATTTAGGTCATATCAGCGAACAGTAAAAGGAAGAAAATTGGATAGTAAAAACATTCTAGATTTACAATTAAAAGGACTTGAAGAAAAAGTAAAACAAAGGGGAATTGGTTCAAATAGGAAACATGTAGATTCCAAGAGCACACTATCAATGTACTTAGTTTGAGATTTCCTATAAGTCTCACCCAGACACCAGCCTAAGATCCCACTAAGAGGAATACACTCAAATGTTTACAAATCATATGTTACAAATAAAAAATAACAGTACATAACAGAGATTATTTACAAGGAAAAAAATATCATCTCCCAAAACTATGACTATACATTCGACTGTTTCCCTCCCAGTCAGGGACTCCGGCCTGGGTCAGGACAAAACGTAAGTAATATCATTCCAAGACAAAGACAGAAAGCAATTGGAAAACTGATAGAGGGAGATAGAAGTAGGCAATTAGTAAAAAGGCAATAATCTGGCTTTTTTAGAATAAGGTGTTATGCCCTGGAATCGATCATCCTCGGTACTTCCCTATACTGAATTGGATTCAGTAGTCTGATGTCACACAGCCCGGCAACGGCGGCCATCTTGGTTCTAAACAAAGAAAATCATTACTTTTTATTCTTCAACATGGCTAGAACTTTTCATTTCTTGTGATCAGAATGTGTATAAGTCCAAACATGATCAAATTTCTGTTTTTTTCCCCCTCTGGATACGCTTTTATGCTCGCCGGAGAAGTATTTCATACGGGCGTCCATTGTTCCGATAGTTTAGAGCCAGTGTTACTAAGTTACCATGCGTCATTAGGAAGGAAGTGACGTAACGACTATTGAATCCTATTAATAAGCATTTATCCCTTGAATATTAATTTTACATTGATACGATACTAGATTGAGGCAATGAGAGAATCATTTTTATTTTTAAACTCAAACTTACAAATTTTAACCAATAATTTGTTTGTTTTGTTTTGTTTTTAAGGGTTTTACGGCGCTTGCAACACATTAAGGTCATATCAGCGCCAGTAAAAAGGAAGAAAATGGGATAGTAAAAAGTTCTAGAATTACAATTAAAGCATCCAAGAACCAATAATTTCAGGGACTTTTTTTTTGTCTGTTCCAACGTTCAAATAAATAAAACACTTGTAACTGTTTTTGTTTTTTTAAGGGTTTTACGGCGCTTGTTTTATGTTTTGTTTTTAAGGGTTTTACGGCGCTTGCAACACATTTAGGTTATATCAGCGCCAGTAAAAAGGAAGAAAATGGTATAGTAAAAAGTTCTAGAATTACAATTAAAGCGCCCAAGAAAAAGTAAGACAAAGGGGAACTGAAAACAAATAGGGATCAGATGTAGATTCCAAGAGCATACCACCAATGTACTTAGTTTGAAAGCACCTACAAGTCTCATCCAGACACAAGCACAAAATCCAACAAAGAGGAACACACTCAAATGCTTACATTACACATTCAAAATAAAAAATAATAATACATAACAGAGAGATGATTTACAAGGAAAAAAATATCATCTCCCAAAACAATAACTATGCATTTGACTGTTTCCCTCCCAGCTAGGATCCCGCCAGTGCCAGGACAAAACCAAGTAATCTCATTCCAAGACAAAGACAGAAAGCATGTTGGAAAACAGATATAACGGGATAGAAGACAGTGTGTACCTCCCTGCCCACTATGGGAGGTCAGGATCCCCACCCAAACACTTGTAACTGTTCAATCTCATTTCATAACTGTTGGATACAACAATCGTATTACAAAATTATACACACATCATTTTTTTTACACAGGAATTATGCATCACTGGATGATTGGTAAATTCGACCATGAGGACCTTTTGATGATTATTTACGACCAATGGATTTCAGCTAACAACAAAAAATAGATAATACTTTTCAACATAACTGGGACAGCAGCCTCCTGCTAATTGTGATTGTGAAATTAAAGAAACATGATATATTACCCACTTTACAAAATAAAAATAACAAAATTAATAATAGAAGAAGAAGAAGAAGAAGAAGAAGAAGAAGAAGAAGAAGAAGAAGAAGAAGAAGGAAGAGGAAGAGGAAGAGGAAGAGGAAGAGGAAGAAGGAGAAGAAGGAGAAGAAGGAGAAGAAGGAGAAGAAGGAGAAGAAGGAGAAGAAGGAGAAGAAGGAGAAGAAGGAGAAGAAGGAGAAGAAGGAGAAGAAGGAGAAGAAGGAGAAGAAGGAGAAGAAGGAGAGAAGAAGAAGAAGAAGAAGAAGAAGAAGAAGAAGAAGAAGAAGAAGAAGAAGAAGAAGAAGAAGAAGAAGAAGAAGAAGAAGAAGAAGAAGAAGAAGAAGAAGAAGAAAAGAAAAAGAAAAAGAAAAAGAAAAAGAAAAAAGAAAAAGAAAAAGAAGAAGAAGAAGAAGAAGAAGAAGAAGAAGAAGAAGAAGAAGAAGAAGAAGAAGAAGAAGAAGAAGAAGAAGAAGAAGAAGAAGGAGAAGAAGTACAGTAAGAGTAGTGGTAGTAGAAATATTCGTAGTTGGAGCAGTGACAGTAGTGGTAGTGAAGATAGATATGGTAGTAATGCTGGTAGTATTGGAGGAGGGAGAGAAGAAGCACCAAAAACTAGGTTAAGAACGACTCATCACAACCATATTTTATAACCAAAATAACAGCATAAGTCCTATTAAAACCAAAGTTACATTATAAGCCTTATCAAAACCAAATAACGGAAAAGAATTTTTTTTTAGTTATATCAAGTCACAGACTTAAATGAGCAAAAGAATTAAGAATTGGCAACAAGGGCAAATTAAGATTTAAAAAAAAAAAAAAAAACAAAAAAAAAACAAACAAATATTAAGGTGAAAGGAAATCGTGTAATGCAATCTGATTATGAAAAATATGCATATATATATATATCACCTAAAAAAATGAACCACAAAATAAAATAAAATAAATAAAAATAAGAATTTAAAAAAATAATCCACAGAACAGAATGCCTTTGTGATCGATTTGGACGACAAAACTCAACGATTACGCTTGACCACACACAGTAGTGCTGTTTACCTGGTCAAAACGTGTTATTAGATAAATCATATGAGAGAAATTTTGAGTTAAAAAATTATTTTTAACCTTGCATTTATTTAACTAAACCTCAGCTTCTAAAAATCAGGCAGGTGATTTTACTACAAGGAATTCTGTTTCTATTATACTTTGAGGGTTTGTTTTTCAAAACTTAACAATAGAGTTAGATATAGCAAGCAAATTAAAGAGAACTGAATTGGTAAAGATTGCCAAGGAAAAACATCGTCAAAGAAGAAAGTTAATTGTATTATCAAGTCAGTCACTAATCCTAACAACTGGATTTCTCGTATCAAAATTGATAAAACAGAAGCATACAATTCATAAAATTGATATCTAAAATAAAACACACATACAAAATGAGAAAACAAAAATTAAGTAAACATACAAATGATAAAGCAAAAATTAAGTAAACATACAAATGAGAAAACAAAAATTAAATAAACAGACAAATAAAAAAAAAAGCAACAATATGGCAAGTTGGAATACTATGCAGATGGAAGATTTCACAATAGTAAAAGGTTAACAAATTTAAACTGAAAAGATACCCAAAAAAAATTCAATTTGACAACCTTCGTCTTGCACTTAATTAGACACATTTGCAATTCTTCTTTGTTTTCTTTTTTTAAAATCCCAATTTTTATCAAATTAACGGTCAAACACAGCCTAAGCCAGACGGACAAAAGAAAGGAAAAAGATGAAGAGGAAAAGATAACGAAAATTCCTTTCAATCAACTATTCATCCATCACAGAAATAACGCAACAAGTATTAACAAAAATGTGTTCCCTTTTAGAGACTTGTCAATAAGGAGATGATAAATTGGAACACACTCAGGTTACACACCCAACAGAACTGACTGAAATCTAAAAATAAACCCAAAAAAAAAACAACAACAACAAAAATAAAAAACCCAATGTCAGATTAAGCATTTTCTAACTACCTTTATAACCCAAAAAAGAACATGCAGCAAAATCGTCCGATGATAATGTGAAAAATTTAACGTTCTACGCATTTAATTTTTTTTATTTTCATGGATGTGCTACAGAGTTTTTTTGTTTGTTTTTTTAAAGATTTACATATCAAATAAACCTAATAAATATAATAATTCCACGGCCATCTTTATCAAAACGGTCTCTCCATTTCCAGCAGCACAGAAAACTAATTTCCAAACAGGTTTTTACCCAATTAACCAGTAGATTTTTGACCAATCAAAACTTTAATTGTGACACACCCTCACACGTGCTCGGACAAACATATTTGGTTGTTTATAAACAGTAACGTGAATGAAATCGCCCTCTCTCTGATCATTGTTATTGTTATACCGCCAGATGGGTGACGAGTTATCACACGATTTTCTCGATCAGATTTTAAACGGTTACATTTATACATAGTTTTCTGTGTTAGTTCTATTGACCAAGCGTAAGCGGTTGAACAGTGGGTGTTTTATTTAGACACATACCATCAATAGTAAAACCTGTGTAGTTTGCTGTGTCTACCAATCACCACCATTGTTTACATTATGACGATTGTCCGAGAGGTGCGGTTATTGACCTGTTAATTGAAATTCGACGACGTGAAAGCATCAAGAACAACTTTCAACATTTTGTAAATTGAATATTCGCACAACAAATATAGATATATACATGAAAGAACATAATCTTCAAATAATATTGCAAATGCCGATTATCGTAATACCAACATGAAATTCACGAGCCAATATGTTACCCGTCACCTCTATCTTGTATCATGTTGGGGTGGACATCAACTACCAAAAATAATTTTAATGATCAGAATCTAGAAGATAACAAAATATTTTTGCAGTTTAATAAATTGACTTTAACTGAATTTCCTCCACTATTAGAATGAAAACCACTGTTTGTATACCAGTATCATAACTAGAACTTTTAACTATTTTGAGCATTATGTCCATAAATAAATAATACTGGATCGAGGTGGCAGGTCGCATGTAAACATCAGATAAAATTGTTTGAAAAGGAAATGACAACTTTTTACTTATATCAAACCAAGTCTTATTATTGGATCAAATGACCAGGCAGGTGACAGGATAATATAACAAAGTCTTCAGATAATACAAGCTATTTTGCATGTTATTTTATTTGTTTTCCACGTGAATTTGTGTATTGTTGTGCTGACGAAGGGTTTGTACCCGAAACGTCCATTGTCCGTATTGTTCCCATACGAAGCCTCTCCAATTTTCACTCTCTTGTTAGTATTTTCACGATCACAGGCTTCAGGCAGCCCTTACCGTTTTCGAATATTAAAAAATGAAACTTATCACGAAAAATTAATTTAAAATCAAAAAGTTCAATCCAAAACATAAGAAAAGCAAAGTTTTCTAGAAAAAAAAAAAACAGAATTGTGCATTGATGCTAGGTATTCAAGTAAAATACTCACAACATCTGCCCACCACACAAAACTATGAGCAGCCTTTAATGATTATAGTCTGATTTACATATTTTAGTGAGAACCAATCATACAACGGGCGGTCTAATAAGAACAATGGCAAAGAGCTGAATGGCATCAACTTCATTCGTTCCACAGCAGTGAACGGAAACTACAAATGTCGCAATTCTACACAGACTTAACTGACACATTATTTCCATCAAATTCTCCTTAAACAGCCACTAAAACTGATTCTCATTATTTTGCACAAAAAAAAAAAGTCTCATACATTTCTTCATTTTTCTTTTCCTTTCTTTAATTTATGGCCTTGAAAAAATCCTACCATTAACATAAAGAAAAACCATCATCTAAGATGAATGGTCAGCTCTCTCATTGATTTTAAAACTTTATACATATACGCCCTTCTGCGGGGAAATTGTTAGAACAAAGCATAACAAACTTAAAACTATATACACAAAAACCAAAAACCAGCATCTGTGCAGTCTACTAGCAGTTCATCCTATAAGAATAAACATGCCACCATGTTTCTCCTTGAGGGACACCAACCATCTTGTCTAAGAAATCCAAATCCAAAAAGGAACCAATTGAACCTGATCTCCCATTTTGTTTGTTTTTGTTTTTGTTTGTATGTTTTTAAGGGTTTTTACGGCGCTTGCAACACATTAAGGTCATATAAGCGCCAGTAAAAAGAAAGAAAATGGGATAGTAAAAAGTTCTAGAATTACAATTAAAGCACAAAAGAAAAGGTGAGACAAAGGGGAATTAGTTCAAATAGGGAACAGATGTAGATTCCAAGAGCACACCGTCAAAGTACTTAGTTTGAGATCACCTAAAAGTCTCATCCAGACACAAGCACAGGCCCATTAAGAGGAATACACTCAAATGTTTACAAATTATATAATATAATATGCAAACTAAACATAATACAATGCATAACAGAGAGGATTTACAAGGAAAAAAATATAATCTCCCAAAACTATAACTACACATTCGACTGTTTCCCTCCCAGCCAAGGACTCCAGCCAGGGTCAGGACAAAACTAAGTAATCTCATACCAAGACAACGACAGGAAACAATTGGAAAACGGGTAAGGGGGGATAGAAGACACAGCATGTACCTCCCTGCCCACTATAGGAGGTCAGGATCCCCACCCAGGATCTCGATTTTGGTGAGAGCTAGAATTAGATTTGATTTACACATGGCAGGTCATGAGCTTGCTAGTAATAGCAACTGAGGCAGGTTGTAATATACTGCTGTACTCTTTTTTTTTTTTTTAAATTAAGTTTTAAAAATTTTGGCCAAGAGACTTGTCCTTCAAATATTGATCCATTAAAGATTTGGAATGAACTACCACATGGTCTGAGCGAGTGAAAGTCTTTACTTTACCTGCCTTTAAAAAGAATCTCAAAACACATCTTTACAGTATGTGCTTTTATTGACGCTATGAATCCTTGATTTGGCTATGAATTCATTGCAGTGAATTTTTAAAAATCTTTTCACTCAAAATTGATAATTTATATTGTAAAGTTTCCAGAGCTTGTGTTTTACACGAGAATGAGCGCTGTATAAATGTGTATTATTATTATTATTATTATTATTAAAATGAATCCCTATCTTGGCAAAAAGACAAACTCTATTAATTTTTTTTCTGCAAGATGAGATTCATTTTAATCGATCAGTTTTTGAGGAACGAATTTTCTGACCAAAATTTTTTGTGTGTTTCTTTTTTTTTTTTTTCATTTTACAGCAGAGTAGTGGTTCCTTTCAGACTAGAGAATATGTTACAGTGCATGACATAATCAGTCGGATGGTGAGAAGGTTTGAACTGAGATACTGCGAAGTTTACTTTAGTTAGGTCAAATTTTATACAAAATGAGTTTTTGTCATAAATGATTAAATCAACCCTTTTTGTACATCTTCGGAAAATATCAAAGCTTAATTTCACTTCCAAATATTTTTCACATCTAGTTAAGGTGAAAAAGTATAACATTTGAGAAAAGTTACTGGATACCTTTCCCATACATCTGACCATAACTTCATGAAAAATCACCCCATTACTTCAAATAAAAATTAAAATGCTCTGGTGAACATTCTTTCAGAAAATACAAAATAATTCAAATCCAAAATGTTCACTTTCTGACTGATTACGTCATGCACAGACACATATGTCGGTTGACAATTTTGTATTGCCAATAGTTTTCATTGGTCGCATGACGTCTGCAGGGCCAAGCTGAATTGTCACTAATGATGATAGTAAACATTCCATCAGAAGCCACGATATGAGGGTTGCTTTTTATTGCCTTGTCTTACTCCGATGACTCCCTTCATTCAGCTGGAGTTATCATTTCTTTCTTTCCAAGTAATTATAGTCATCATCGTGTGTGCTTTAGAATTAAAAGTAATCCCGTTACCAGGTTAAATTCAAACAAGGTGAAACAAAAAAAAAATTCTTGCACCAAACGATAAGGAGTGATTTCTCATAGCTTGCTAAACAATCTTTGCACAAACTTTGAGGGTGAAATTCAAATGCAACTACCAACATGTTCCAACGTGTTCCGTGAAATGGTTGAATTAGGGGTTGATCACATCTTCACAGGCTTATCTTTAGATTTCTGCGTTTGAGAAAAAAGGATGAGAAGGTTGATGTCTTTTATATATCCTAGAAAAAACAAAACAAAACACGACAAGTCAGTTGGCCTCCATGAGTTCAGGTGGTGCTGGCACTAACGATGAGAAGAAAGACTCGATGGTTTTGTAGGCAAAATATAGAGCACGCTTCACTTTATTGCCTTCTTCTTCCTCTGCTCCTTCTTGCTCAGTTGCAGTGGCAGCAGTGGCCTCCCCTTCAGCCTGACCTTCTTGTTCTTGATTGGTTGAATCATCAGTCGTTTCAGCTGCTGTTGCAGGTGCTGCGTTCTGTGAGATTATGAAGGGAAATTAAATTACTTTATTTTACAACAATATCAAAATCTTTTTTCAAAGGCATACTGTTGAAGTTGCCATAATTAAAAACAGGCCTGTAAATGGCTGGTGAAACAATTGTCTGATCTTTTCGAGGATGCGAAAATAGACCAACCAAACCAAAAAAGTGGATTAACAACACATGATTCGGCATGCCTTGCGAAAAAGGACTTTCCTATCGATCCGTAAATAAGACGACGTTGGCAATAAATACAAATTGTCATTCCCGGTGCCTCAATTTTTCTCACATAGCAAGAGAAGAAATCGCCGTTGGTGTCTTGTTCTTCAAGCCAAGACCATTTAAATTTATTTTTAACACCTTTTTCTAAGGTAAGTAAGTCGCAACTCCCATCTAAAAATACTTCAGGAATATTGAATAGGAAGAATAATTGAATTAATAAATAACTGAAAAACTACAGTCGTATGAGAATAGAGGAAAAGAGAATCGGTCGTATGCCAAAGGAGAGAAAACTTCAGATATAAGCATTCATTCACCTTTTCATTCGAAGAAAAATATTTATTTCGCATTCATATTTTTACACTTCACTTCAACCGGATAGAGATAATGAATGGACCTGAAAAATGAAGAACGGAACGATGTGTGTATGTAGCAAAATAGAAAGAAACAGACCGGTCCCCAACACGCTATGTGTGTTAGTTGATTACTGACTACGTTGTGTGTGATCGACGACTCGCGAAAGCGACCTACCGACACTAGCTAGCTATGTGCGGACAGACAGTAGGCAGTGAATACGTACACTACACGTCCGGGGAGTGTGGCGGTGGTGATAATTATTGACAAGATGGAATGCTGCTGGTTTGTTTTGTCTTTGACGAGATAAGTACAATGTTTGTTTTTTTAAATAGACTCTCGTCGAGGCATAAAATAAAGCACTTTTATTTTCTTTCTAGTTGGTTTTGTCTTTTGACGTTACTAATATATATATATATATATATATATATATATATATATATATATATATATATATATATATGTCAGAATTTATAGCAAGCGTATCTTACCAACTAGAGCAAAATCGTACTGTCGGAATTCCGACAATTGTCGGAAGATTTACAGGCCTGATTAAAATATGGATGGCATGTGGGAAATAGTAAAATAAAGTGATTGAATTTTATAGAATTAACACAGACGTCTTGTTGTTTTAACATATGCGAGGCTGTGCCAAAAGGATATTTTTGTAACATTCGCCGCAATATTAATGACGGCACACTTACAAGACATCACTTTGGTAAATGGAAAAACTAGCACCATGCTAGCTTGACGAAAAGCCTGCCCACCATCATCATCGATGATCTAGCAAGCATGTAAGTTTAAAATGACTGAAATGAACTGGGATTATAAAAGTGTCTGTTAACCTCTAAATCAATAGAGTTACCAGACCCTTCCTACCATATATAAAAGCGATCACATCGTCCTCCACTGCCCAGTCACTAAACTTGAAGGTGGCTACGAAACCGTCCTTAGGGCGGAGGAAGACTTTAGAAGGTGGGTTGACGAAATAAATTTGAAGGTGTCGCCATACGCTACTACTACTACTACCATATATAAAGGCATCAATAATTTTATAAAACCTTGAAAGTCAACGTTCCACGTCTTGGAACTGAATTGATCTCGGAATCTGAATAAAGCAGATTCACTGAAAATGTTCAATACTCACTGATTCTTCAGTGGTCCCATTTTGCTGTGATTCTTGTGGCTGTTGTTCTGGAGTTCCATTCTCTCCCTCTTGTTGTTGTTGTTGTTGTCGTTCTTCTTCCTCTCTCTGTTGTTGCTCTTGCTGTTGCCTTCGTACATTCTGCTCCCTGGCAACTCTTACTTTCTGGAAACTGTTTAAACATGAGATAAAATAATAAACAATGAAATATCTTATCTGAAAAATCACCTGGAGAGAAATGGCTAAGAATACGACCTTCTCGCAAATTATCAAAAATACTACCAAATTAAAGTGAAGTTTAATTAAGTCATGAACCATCAGCAAAATAATGCTCAAAATTGTGTGGCTTTCTTTATCAAAATTCACTTTATTCATCCCATAGGGGAAATTTGTCTCTAGGGTCTATTCTAAGGGAAGACTGGAATAACCCAGCCGTCAGCCGCAGTGCAGCGCCCACAAATTGAGCTAGAGCGAGGTGACTTGCTCAAGGCCACACAGCGCAGCGGTGGGTGATCGAACTCGGTACCTTTCGGGTATGAAGCAAAGACCGCTGAGTCTTATTCCTTCACTCACGTCGTTTCGTGTTTGTATGTTTTGAGCTATTTAATGGAATGTGTGATACTTTTTCAATCATGTCAATGTCAGTAACTTGCCTTTCACTAATGGATTCTGATTCCTAAAGGGCAGGAGGGGGGGGGGGGGTTGCAGTAAAACCTCCTCCATATAGTGAAATAGTGAAAAGGATGAAAAAAAAAAAGTCTTTAAAAATCAACTATTCCACCAATTTTCATGATTCAAAGAAGAAACTAAAGCTTGTTTATTAGTCCTAAACTTCTGACTGAAACTTCATAGTCTTTTTTCAATTCCAATTTATCAATAAACCTACGAATAATGAAAAAATGTGCCCACTTATCGCTTCTATTCATTTTAACCCTTTCGCCCTTAAGAGGATGACAGATCCCCCATCCATCATATATAACAGAAGGGAGATAACTCCACAAATTAACCCATATTACATTTTTATTTTTTTTAATTTTAATGTTCGAACAAATTCATAACGTTGAAATTTGGCAATTTAAAAGCCAAAAGGCAAATCTTTACTTTTTTTTTTTTAATCATATAATTTGAACATCAACGTATCTACATATTATATGCTGCAAAATGTTTGAGGAGGAAAAAAATGCAAAAATAAATTTGTAAGCCAGTCAATGTGGGTCAATGTCTTCCACAGATCCAAGTGATTAAAAAAAAACAACCTACACCACAAGAAAGTGTTTTCTAGACAATTGTATGAAATCAGCATTTTAAGTGTTATTCTTCGGTGCTGATGGTGACAAAAAGGGAAAAAGGAGGAAAATTATGAATGGTTTTCTTTACGCCACATTTTTACTTCACTAACCCCCACTTTCAGAGCCATTGAGATGATAAACTACTCTAGCTATCTTCTGGATAGTGGGGAAGCTGCACCAGTTTGTTCCACCACACATCAAATCTCTCAAAGCCAGAAAATTTGATTGAGGAAAGTGTCAATTCCTCGTCTGACACAAAAATCGCGGATTTCCGCGGATCCAAGGAAAACCATCAGCACTGATTCTATAATGATTGTGAATCCAATAAAATGTCTCTTACAAATAGATGACCAGGAATCCTCCCATGACCATGACGAACCGTGAGAAGCTGGAGTAGAAAACGATGATGCCCACAAATGTGATAAATCTCATGATGAAGTAAGTGTGGTGAAGCCAATCTCTGGGGTCCCTGTCATCGTCGTCATCCTCATCCACACCTCCCTGGGCATTCATTCGTACATTGTTGTTATTTCCTCTCGGTGGTTGTTGTTGTTGTTGAGGTGGTGGCTGAAGTGGAGCCCCTGCCGCAGCATCATTGTTACCACCACCACCAGCAGCAGCGGGGTCTTGTTGTGGTGGTGGAGGTGGAACTAGTGGTGTTGTAGGAGTTGAAGGAGGAGTAGCTGGGCCCATGAAGGGAGGAAACATTCCAGGACTAATTGGCATGAATGGCTGGCCTTCTACTGCCCCTGCACCGTATAAATTTTGCTGATAACTGATGACAGAGAAGAAGAAAAAGAATGCTACAATTTTATTTATACAAAAAAATCCAAAAGAAGTTCTATCAAGCCACAAAGTAAGTTTAAAATGTTACATTCCCAATTCTGAAGTATTTTTGTTTTGTTTTTAAGGGTTTTACGGCTCTTGCAACACATTTAGGTTATATCAGCGCCAGTAAAAAGGAAGAAAATGGGATAGTAAAAAGTTCTAGAATTACAAATAAAGCACCCAAGAAAAAGTAAGACAAAGGGGAATTGGGAACAAATAGGGATCAGATGTAGATTCCAAGAGCACACTATCAAAGTTCTTAGTTTGAGACCACCTATAAGTCTCATCCGGACACAAGCACAAAATCCAACAAAGAGGAATACACTCAATTGCTTACATTAAACATTGAAAATAACATATATAATAATACATAACAGAGAGATGATTTACAAGGAAAAAAATATCTCCCAAAACATTAACTATGCATTTGACTGTTTCCCTCCCAGCCAGGAAAAAAAAAGTAATCCCATTCCAAGACAAAAAGCACGTTGGAAAACAGATAAAAGGCGATAGAAGACACAGTATGTACCTCCCTGCCCACTATGGGAGGTCAGGAACCCCACCCAGCAAGTAATCTCATTCCAAGACAAAGACAGAAAGCATGTTGGATAACAGATAAAAGGCGATAGAAGACACAGTATGTACCTCCCTGCCCACTATGGGAGGTCAGGAACCCCACCCAGCAAGTAATCTCATTCCAAGACAAAGACAGAAAGCATGTTGGATAACAGATAAAAGGCGATAGAAGACACAGTATGTACCTCCCTGCCTGCTATGGGAGAATTCTGAAGTATAAAAGAACGGTGATGAATGCTAGCATCCCTGTTGTTACGGATTTCAACCAAATTTTTTTTAAAAGAGAGAGAGAGAGTGAGAGAGAGAAAGAGAAAGAGAAAGAGAGAGAGAGAGAGAGAGAGAGAGAGAGAGAGAGAGAGAGAGAGAGAGAGAGAGAGAGAGAGAGAGAGAGAGAGAAAGAAAATAAAAGAGGAGAGAGAGAGAGAGAGAGAGAGAGAGAGAGAGAGAGATAGAGAGAGAGAGTGGCTGGCTGGCTATTTCAAATATTTAACATTTTATAAAATGGCATCCATGTTCGAACTTACTACTGCATGTATTGCACCATGTATTGCGAGTATGCCTGTTGTTGTTGTAGCATCCAAACGTAATGCTCTGGAGGGTAGGGATAACCAGGAGGTGGGGTTGCCGTTGAAGGATCATAGGACTGGTTGCCAGGGAACGCCTCATAGCTGGAAGAGGATTCAAAACACAAATGATTCAAAATCTCAAAATGGAAATTCTTTCAAACAAATTCATCATAACTTTTAAAAAAGCCGTTTGTCTTAGACCCAGAATATTGATTAATTGTGACTGGTGATAGACAGAGAAGGTGTTATTTCAATTTGACTTGATGCTGATAGCTGGAAGAGGATTCAAAACACAAATGATTCAAAATCTCAAAATGGAAATTCTTTCAAACAAATTCATCATAACTTTTTAAAAAGCCGTTTGTCTTAGACCCAGAATATTGATTAATACTCTTCAACAGTCGTTTTGTTTTTTGTTTTTAAGGGTTTTACGGCGCTTGCAACACATTTAGGTTATATCAGCGCCAGTAAAAAGGAAGAAAATGGGACAGTAAAAAGTTCTAGAATTACAATTAAAGCACCCAAGAAAAAGTAAGACATAGGGGAACTGGGAACAAATAGGGATCAGATGTAGATTCCAAGAGCATATCACCAATGCACCTAGTTTGAGATCACCTATAAGTCTCATCCAGACACAAGCACAAAATCCAACAAAGAGGAATACACCTTATATATTAAAATAACAATAATACATTACAGAGAGATGATTTACAAGGAAAAAAATATCATCTCCCAAAACAATAACTATGCATTTGACTGTTTCCCTCCCATCTAGGACTCTGGCCAGGGCCAGGACAAAACCAAGTAATCTCATGCCAAGACAAAGACAGAAAGCAAGTTGGAAAAAAGATATAAGGGGATAGAAGACACAGTATGTACCCCCCTGCCCACTATGGGAGGTCAGGATCCCCACCCAGTTCAACAGTCGTAACGTCACTTCCTTCCTAATGACGCATGGTAACTTAGTAACACTGACTCTAAACTATCGGAACAATGGCGGATGCCCGTATGAAATATTTCTCCGGCGAGCATAAAGGGTATCCAGAGGGGAAAAAACATAAATTTGATCATGTTTTGACTTTTACACATTCTGATCACAAGGCATATGAAAAGTTCTAGCCAGCATATAATAAAAAGTAATGATTTTCTTTGTTTAGAACCAAGATGGCCACCGTTGCCGGGTGACGTGACATCAGACTATTGAATCCAATTGTAACTGGTGATAGCTAGAGAAGGGTGTTATTTCAATTTGACTTGATGTCAATGTAACACTGTGGAAAAGATGTCATCACCACAATCTAATGTTTACACAATGAAACGTATATCAAAAAGATGGATGTAAAGGAATTAAACAGGGATAATGAAAAGAAATCTGGAAAATAAACTATTTACTTTTGATCCCAAGTAACTAAAAATAGAATTCCATTTCTTTATCCCAAGGGAAATAATTTAAGTTATGATCCAGCTCATAAAAAGACTAAGAAAGAAAGTCGAGATATGCAAAGCAGTACAGTAAATAAGGGCTAAATTTCTTGCTCAATGGGGGGGGGGGGGGGGGGGGGGGGGGGAGAGGTACCAGCAAGTACAATGCTTTATATGCTCAGCCATCTCGACTTCTAAAATAAATTTTATAAAATTGAAAACTAAAAATTAATTATAATCAAGGATTGGATAAATAAACATTCCATCCAGACTTCCAAAGAAAATTCTATAAAATTCAAAACTATAAGTGTAAGATAATCAAGAATGGAATAAAAACTAACTCCATCTTAACTTCCCAAGAAAATTCTATAAAAGTGAAAACTAATAGTGTCAAATAATCAAGAATGGAAGCGATCTATATTCATGTTTTCGTCCAACCAGGTCATCAATCACATGATTTGTTGCTGTCCAAAGCTTGGACATTTCTTAACAAATTTAAACACGCTGTTTGTTTACAAATGTTATAAACATACCCATGTGTCAAACTGAATCAAATGACCAACCAATCGTGATGTTAGATATTTAAAAAGCTGTGAACACTTTTCACTAAGTGGGTCACTTTGAGCACATTTTGTAATGTGACCAATGGCCTCGAGCACGTGGAAAGTTAATATAGATCAAGCCCATTGGGGAAATACTTACTAAGAGCCATATTGTCGCTGAGGCGGATTGGTCCTTCTATACCGAAGTCCATAGTAATCGTATGGATGAGGGACTTCATGCATTGGTGGTGATGATGATGCTGGTGATTGATTGGTCCTTCTATACCGAAGTCCATAGCTTTCAAATGGATCAGGGACTTCCTGCATTGGTGGTGATGATGATGCTGGCGATTGCTGAGGTGGTAAGTCACTGGTGGAGGGCGATTGTGAGACGGGGGTCGTTGGAACAGTAGGACGAGGGCTCTGACAAGAGATGTCAGAAAATTCGTTGAAATCAATAATGATAGAACCACATATTTATCAACTTATAATTTACAAAAGAAAATTTGAATTGAATTGAACAGCCAGATTTTTAACAAAACTTTTTTAAAAAGGTAAATTCAAAGTAAAAATAAAAACAGCATTTAATGTCATTCCCAGGCAATGCAGGTTGTTATTTATCTATTTTTCTTAAAATACGCAGGGGATGACATTCGTGTAAATTTTGCATACATTTTCCTTGCTTGTTTGTTGTTACATGTTTTAAGGAGCTTGGGGCACATTTAGGTCATATCATGACCAGTTAAAAGGCAGAAAGTGGGATAGTAAAAAAATTGATTTACATTTAATGGCACTCAAGAAAGTAAGAAAAAGGGGAGATAAGTAGTTTCCAAGGACAAAGTATCAGTGTAATAAGTTTGAAATCGCATAAAAACCTCATCTAGATACAAGCACAGCATCCCATTAAAAGTAATACTCTAAAATGTTTACAATGTATTATATCCAAAACCAAATCTATACCTGTGAACAACAAAAGAGTTGATTTACAAGGACAAAGATACAATTCAGCAAACTAATACAATTTGGATAACTGTTTCTCTCTCAGCCAAGCACTCTTGACAAGATCCAGGACGAAATCTAGTTATCTCACTCCAAAGACAAAGAAAAAGCAGTCTGTTAAAGGAAATATATAGGGAGGTAGATGACACAGCACAAGTGACCTCCCTTGCCCCAAGGGAGGTCAAAAGACCTAACCCATATTTTTCCTTTGCTGGGTGGTCCAACACTGCTTACTTACATTTGATTCATTAGCCCTCTGTGACGGTGAAGAGACTGGGGTAGTGGTAGATGCTTTGGGACTAGACGTGGAACACACTAGGTGGACGGTATGTGTATTTGAGGTGGAATCTGTGTCATACTGGAATAATTAAAAAATGGTAAAAACAATGTGAATGAAATACAACCAAGACAAAATGAACGTCTTTTA
>NC_088366.1:59343017-59348017 GCF_034508935.2 Berghia stephanieae | reverse complement strand
GAGTAGCGTCCCTTGATTGGACGTCACCTTACAGAGAGAACATCAATTTGGTTTTGCGCATGCGTCTCTCTCGTCCTCGCTTTCGGTGAAGTATCTCAAGCCGCTTTCACCGGAAGCGAGGACGATAGACGCATGTGTACAACCAACATGACGTTCTCTCTCTAATAACTTTTCCGCCGGTGACGTCCAATCAAGGGACGCTACTCTTCCGCTAATCTCATTCCCTATTGGATGAGGACACTCCACCTCCCTCGAAGTCAACGTACTTTTCTTTTTTTCTTCTATCTTTTAAAAAATGTCTTTTGCAAGTTTGACGTCAGGATGCTTCAGTTATGATAACCTTGAAACAACACACACTAAGATAACGATAAATTTAATCTTCAAGTAGCTGGTAAACCGCAGAACACATTGACTATTCCCAAAGAGTGCTTTTGACTTAGAGTTTAACCAGTAAAACTTCCATACCCCGGAAAAAAAACTGTATTTTAAAAAAATTTGGTCAGAAAACTCGTCCTTCAAATATCTATCGATTTAAACGACCCTCATCTTGGCAAATACACTCAAACCTTGGACTTCGAGAAGTCCCAGGTTTGAAAGTGTTTGCCAAGATGAGAGTCGTTTAAATCGATCGATATTTGAAGGACGAGTTTTCTGGCCAAATTTTTAAATATAGTTTTCCAGGGAACGAAAAGTTAACTGGTAAATGTAACGTTTAATATGACCTCTTGTGCAACGATAAAATTCAGGACTCGTGACTTCTGACTGTTATAAAAACTTTAAGTTAAAGGTCAAACTTAGGGATGTAAAAGAAATGATAGCAAAAAAGAAAAAAAATACAATATTGACTTCAATAATAAACGACAAATGTGACGGATTATGGCAAAATGGTATTATGCCGAGATGTATCGGAAACTGAAAAATAAATTTTAGAATTGGAATGAATAGAAAAATAAGTCTGCCTTTTCAGACGTTTGTACAGACGATACAAGTTATTTTTCATTATATTTTAATTTTTTTCCACGTTTATTTGTGTATTGTTGTGCTGACGAAGGGTTTGTACCCGAAACGTCCATTGTCTGTTTTGTTCCCATACGAAGCCTTTCCATTTTCACTCTTTCGTTAGTATTTTACGATCACCGGCTTCAGGCAGCCCTTACCGTTTTCTATTTAGTTTATAAAGACAATTATTAATGTGCACGTCACATGTTTCAACTTTCTTTATAAAATTGGAAATACATTAATTTAAGATACAAGTTTTGGGCTAAAATCAGGCAATGCACCCTTCCCCACCCCCTACACACACACACACACACACACACACACACACACACACATACACACAAAGAAAGAAAGAAGGAAACGAAAAAAAAAAAAAAGAAGGAAAACAAAAGTGCGAACAAACAAACAAACAAACAAACAAAAATACATGCTATACAGGAACGATTAAATTTGCCTTAAATTTAATGTAGGATTGATGGTGCAATTTTAATGACTTTGAATTTTATTGCGGATCACAGCACTGTTTGGTGGAGTTTGGAAAAAAAACAAAAAAAAAACAACAAAAACAAACAACAAACAAACCGTTATTCAAATTTTGGCCAGGAAAAAACGGACTTGTCTCTAAAATATCGATCGATGAAAACCACCCTCGTCTTGTTAAAAATCTCTCAAACCTACAGTTTCAGTGAAGTCCTAGGTTCGTGACACTTACCGTAGCCAATCGTTAACTTATAGATAGTATGCGCTTGGCTAAGAAGTTCACAACATTGCCATCCGGAAGTATAACGGACCAACACACAAATTATGTGTAACCATGGACATTTATAGTCTAGTTAATAAAGTTTAGTGAGAAGTACTCATAAACGCGGATGGCAAATAAACAATAACAAAGACCAGAGTGACGTCATCTTCGTTCTATCTATAGCCTGACATTGACCAAAAAATTAGTTCAAAAGACAAGTCTTTGGCCACAAAAGAAAGCAAATCGTGAGTAGTGTTCAATAGGTCAACCAATGGAATCACTTGTTTCCTTGAGCACTACTAACGACAACTCACGAGACGGTGCACAAACCTAGAAAATGACGTCAAACTATTAAGTCCCAGTGGGTTCTAGCGTGGCCTTCGTCAAGTTATAGCCTGATACTGACCAAAAAATGACGTCAAAATGCCAGTCTTTTGCCACAAAAGAAAACAAATCGTGAGTTGTATTCAATAGTTCAACCAATGGGACCACTTGTTTCCATGAGCTCTACTAACGACAACTCACTAGGCGGTGCAAAAACCAAATAATGACGTCAAACTACCAGTCCTTTTAGACTTCAGTATCAGGCTATAACATAACGATGGCTACGGTTCTAGCGTAGCCTTTTTCAAGGACTCAACTATGCGCCGAGTCCGAGGCTCGAACCCAGGACCTTCCGATCCGAAAGCGAGTGTCATACCACTAGACCACATAGCCGAACATATAGATAGTATGCGCTTGGCTAAGGAGCTCATAACGTTGCCATCCGGAAGTATAACGGACCAACACACAAAACTGTGTGTATCCATGAACTTTTATAGTCAGGTTAATACACACCAGTGAGCATTACTCATAAACGCGGATGGCAAAAAACAATAACAAAGACCTGAGTGACGTCATCTGCATACTATCTATAGGCATTACCAACAAACGAAGCCACAAAACGTCCTCAAAGCGCTTTACAAGGGGTTCCATAGCCAACAGCAATACTTAACATATGGTAAGACATAGATAAACCTTGTAAGGCGATATTACAATTTTTTTTTCAGACAGATGCAACGCTGTTAACGGCTATGTACTCATTTTACAGCTTTATGCGGTAAAAGAATAATAATATAAGTAAAGAGCCTTTTCCACGGGGACTCAATTGTGCACCGCTCAAAGAGTGGGGGATCGAACTCTTGTCCTTCCGACCCGATGGCGAGTGTCATACTAGACCTCATGGCCGCACGGAACTTGTGAATAAATGCTTGTTACTGTTATAGATAGAATGCGCTTGGCCAAGGAGTTCACAACATTGCCATCCGGAAGTATAACGGACCAACACACAAACTCTGTGTAACCATGAACTTTTATAGTCTGGTTAATACAATTTAGTGAGAACAACTCACAAACGCGGATGGCAAAAACAATAACAAAGGCCTGAGTGACGTCATCTGCATACTATCTACATAATACACTGCAGGGCTGATTATTAACTAATTGGAATCTATTTTATGACAGTTGGTTTGTAGAAATCACCTGTGCCGGTCATAAAATTGTATTATTTATCTATTTACGTAAGCTTCTGTAATATCCCTGATTGGCGAATCCCAATTAAAGGATTAATATAATGCAAGAATTATTAGAGAAACAAAAAAATCCACCAAAAAAGCAATAAAATGATATTGATGCTATGCGTTTAGCCAAAATCCTCACAACATCCACCAGCCGGATTTATCGTACCGACGACACACAAAACTATGTGTAGCTTTGAAAGCTTATGGTCTGATCGATATAATTATTTTAGTGGGAACTAATCATTAAAAAAGCTGTCTAAAATTTAAAAACAAAGAACTGCCTGACTTCAATTTCGTTCCATCTATAGATAGTATGCGCTTGGCTAAGAAGCTCATAACATTGCCATCCGGAAGTATAACGGACCAACACACAAAACTGTTTGTATCCATGAACGTTTATAGTCAAATTAATACAGTTTAGTGAGCATTACTCATAAACGCGGATGGCAAAAATCAATAACAAAGACCTGGATGACGTCAACTAAGAACTATCTATAGAATAAGTTTTTAAAATCTAAGTCATCCAGACCTAATACCGGTTTGAGGCAAAGGGTCAAATATGTGAACTTCCTTCGTACAAAAACACAGGATTACTGGATGGCTCAGCCCGTAACCATCGCTAACTTTGATAGCCTGACACTGACCAAAAAAAAATGACGTCAAAAGACAAGTCTTTGGCCATGAAAGAAAACAAATCGTGAGTTGTATTCAATAGTTCAACCTATGGAATCATTTGTTTCCTTGAGCTCTACTAATAACGACAACTCACTAAACGCTGCCACAAACCCCAAAAATGACGTCAAATGATAAGTCATAGTTGGTTGCTGGTGTCAGGCTATAATTCATTTTTAGGTTTGTGGACCGCCTAATAAGTTGTCTTTAGTAGTGGTCAAGGAAACAGGTCGTTGTTCCATTGGTTGAACTGTTGAATATAACTCTTACTCACGATTTGTTTTCTTTTGTGGCCAAAGACTGGTCTTTTGGCGTCATATGTGGGTTAGAACGTAGCCATCGTAAAGTTATAGCCTGACACTCGAACCGTAGCCATCGTAAAGTTATAGCCTGACACTAGAACCGTAGCCATCGTAAAGTTATAGCCTGACACTAGAACCGTAGCCATCGTAAAGTTATAGCCTGACACTAGAACCGTAGCCATCATAAAGTTATAGCCTGACACTAGAACCGTAGCCATCGTAAAGTTATAGCCTGA
Source organism: Berghia stephanieae (assembly GCF_034508935.2). Lineage (NCBI taxonomy): Eukaryota > Metazoa > Mollusca > Gastropoda > Nudibranchia > Aeolidiidae > Berghia > Berghia stephanieae. The sequence continues at coordinate 59,343,507 of NC_088366.1, read as the reverse complement.
CACTAGAACCGTAGCCATCGTAAAGTTATAGCCTGACACTAGAACCGTAGCCATCGTAAAGTTATAGCCTGACACTAGAACCGTAGCCATCGTAAAGTTATAGCCTGACACTAGAACCGTAGCCATCGTAAACTTATAGATAGAATGCGCTTGGCCAAGGAGTTCACAACATTGCCATCCGGAAGTATAACGGACCAACACACAAACTCTGTGTAACCATGAACTTTTATAGTCTGGTTAATACAGTTTAGTGAGAACAACTCACAAACGCGGATGGCAAAAACAATAACAAAGGCCTGAGTGACGTCATCTGCATACTATCTATAGCCTGACACTAGAACCGTAGCCATCGTAAAGTTATAGCCTGACACTAGAACCGTAGCCATCGTAAAGTTATAGCCTGACACTAGAACCGTAGCCATCGTAAAGTTATAGCCTGACGCTGAAACCCAAAAAGACTGGCATTTTGAAGTCAATATTTGGTTTTTGC
>NC_088366.1:59325517-59338017 GCF_034508935.2 Berghia stephanieae | reverse complement strand
CAGGTGTAAAATGAGTACCCGGTCGTTAACAGCGTTGTCTCTGTCCAAAAAAAATGTAATATCGTCTAACGGGCGTCATGTTCCGTCCGATATGTTAAATGTTGCTGTTTGCCAATGACCCCTTGTAAAGCGCTTTGAGCACGTTTAGTGGATATTGCGCTATATAAAAGCTCTATTTTATTCTCACCAAAAAAAATGTGTCACTTGATTGCCAGCCAAATCGTGACTTTTCTTACTGTTGTTTTCAAGACAGTGATAATCTACGGCGTATCCGCTTCATTAAATGTGACCCTTCGCCTCAAAACGGTATTAAGTCGGGTTGATTAAGATGTTGAAAATTAAATCTATAGCCAGAAATATCAGATTTGTGTTGAGTTTGTATGTTTTATTGAAGAGAATGGATACCATATTTTAGGGTGTTAATGCCAACAATTTGTATTTTTGACCAGTTTAACATTTAATTCAGATTTTAAGCATCTGGTTCGTTCCGACATAATACCGTTTTGAGACGATGGGTCCCAAATTATAGGTTACTTTAACTCTCTCTCATCATCATCTTCATTACTTTTCTAGAAAATTCATACCTATCCAAAACAAAAACAAAGACATTTTTTTTCTCTCAATCACAATAGCAAAAACGCAATGTAAAATATACAATCTCTACAATAAAGTGCAATGTTCTGATAGTTATTATTATTTTTTTTTTTTAAAAAAAGCTTTATCTTTAACAATTGCTGATAATCAAACTATGACTTTTCTTATCGTTGTTTCCATGCCATCTGACATTTTAAACCATGACTTTTCTTGTTGTCATTTCCATCCCACCTGACATTTTAAATCATGAATTTTCTTGTCTTCATTTCCATGCCATCTGACGTCATTTAAACCATGACTTTTCTTGTCTTCATTTCCATGCCGCCTGACATTTTAAATCATGACTTTTCTTGTCTTCATTTCCATGCCATGCCGCCTTACATTTTAAACCATGACTTTTCTAGTCTTCATCTCCATGCCATCTGACGTCATTTAAACCATGACTTTTCTTGTTGTCATTTCCATGCCATCTGACATTTTAAACCATGACTTTTCTTGTTGTCATTTCCATGCCATCTGACGTCATTTAAACCATGACTTTTCTTGTTGTCATTTCCATGCCATCTGACGTCATTTAAACCATGACTTTTCTTGTTGTCATTTCCATGCCATCTGACGTCATTTAAACCATGACTTTTTTGTTGTCATTTCCATGCCATCTGACGTCATTTAAACCATGACTTTTTTTGTTGTCATTTCCATGCCATCTGACGTCATTTAAACCATGACTTTTTTTGTTGTCATTTCCATGCCATCTGACGTCATTTAAACCATGACTTTTTTTGTTGTCATTTCCATGCCATCTGACGTCATTTAAACCATGACTTTTTTTGTTGTCATTTCCATGCCATCTGACGTCATTTAAACCATGACTTTTTTGTTGTCATTTCCATGCCATCTGACGTCATTTAAACCATGACTTTTCTTGTTGTCATTTCCATGCCATCTGACATTTTAAACCATGACTTTTCTTTTTGTCATTTCCATGCCATCTGACGTCATTTAAACCATGACTTTTTTTGTTGTCATTTCCATGCCATCTGACGTCATTTAAACCACGACTTTTCTTGTTGTCATTTCCATGCCATCTGACGTCATTTAAACCATGACTTTTTTGTTGTCATTTCCATGCCATCTGACGTCATTTAAGCCATGACTTTTTTTGTTGTCATTTCCATGCCATCTGACGTCATTTAAACCATGACTTTTTTTGTTGTCATTTCCATGCCATCTGACGTCATTTAAACCATGACTTTTTTTGTTGTCATTTCCATGCCATCCGACGTCATTTAAACAATGACTTTTTTTGTTGTCATTTCCATGCTATCTGACGTCATTTAAACCATGACTTTTTTTGTTGTCATTTCCATGCCATCTGACGTCATTTAAGCCATGACTTTTTTTGTTGTCATTTCCATGCCATCTGACGTCATTTAAACCATGACTTTTTTTGTTGTCATTTCCATGCCATCTGACGTCATTTAAACCATGACTTTTTTGTTGTCATTTCCATGCCATCTGACGTCATTTAAACCATGACTTTTTTTTGTTGTCATTTCCATGCCATCTACGTCATTTAAACCATGACTTTTTTTTTGTCATTTCCATGCCATCTATTGATTGTCTATTTAAACCATGACTTTTTTGTTGTCATTTCCATGCCATCTGACGTCATTTAAACCATGACTTTTTTTGTTGTCATTTCCATGCCATCTGACGTCATTTAAACCATGACTTTTTTTGTTGTCATTTCCATGCCATCTGACGTCATTTAAACCATGACTTTTTTTGTTGTCATTTCCATGCCATCTGACGTCATTTAAACCATGACTTTTTTGTTGTCATTTCCATGCCATCTGACGTCATTTAAACCATGACTTTTTTGTTGTCATTTCCATGCCATCTGACGTCATTTAAACCATGACTTTTTTTGTTGTCATTTCCATGCCATCTGACGTCATTTAAACCATGACTTTTTTTGTTGTCATTTCCATGCCAACTGGCATTTTAAACCATGACTTTTCTTGTTGTCATTTCCATGCCAACTGGCATTTAAACCATGACTTTTCTTGTTGTCATTTCTATGCCATCTGACGTCATTTAAACCATGACTTTTCTTGTTGTCATTTCCATGCCATCTGACGTCATTTAAACCATGACTTTTTTTGTTGTCATTTCCATGCCATCTGACGTCATTTAAACCATGACTTTTTTTGTTGTCATTTCCATGCCGCCTAAACCATGACTTTTCTTGTTGTCATTTCCATGCCGCCTAAACCATGACTTTTCTTGTTGTCATTTCCAGGCCGCCTAAACCATGACTTTTTTTGTTGTCATTTCCATGCCATCTGACATTTAAACCATGATGTAAGGTTCAATTTAATTTACGAAAACAGTTAAAAATGGATCTTTCGGGATTCCCCTTTATCAATAAAACAGAATGAATAATAAAAACTACAGAAGAATGAGATAATGTGGTAGTGGCGTTGTTAAGATGAATAAACAATAACATTGTTTTTGTTTATTCATCTTAACAACGCCACTACCACATTATCGTATTCGTCTGTAGTGTTTCATTCATCCTGTTTTGTTGATAAATGGGAAACCCGATACGTCCATTTTATCTGTTTTCGTAAATTAAATTGAACCTTACATTCAATTTCACATTGTTATTTATTTCTTCGAGCTTCGAGCAGCAACGTTTAAATTGTTGTTGGTAAGTAGAGAGTTAAATGCTCGATAAAGGAAGCCAACTATATTTGGGCAAAACAAAGATAAAGTAGGTGTATAGGGTAATGTTATAAGTAGCCGCGACTGTGTGGCTTGTGATATGACACTCGCTTTCGGATCGGAAGGTCCTGGGTTCGAGCCTCTCTCCGCGCAAAGTTGAGTCCTTGGAAAAGGCTCTTTACTCACATTCTCTCACCGTACACAGGTGTAAGACGAGTACCTGGCCGTTAACAGCGTTGTCTCTGTCCGAAAAACGACTGACATGTGTGTAGACCAAACATTGCCTTATTGTACTAAGGAAACATGACCAAGCCAACTATCACTAAACTACTAAACTAACAATGTCTTCTGCCAGTTATTAACTCACTCAATCCTAGAGATTTTTGCTACTTTCCTAAATTGGAAAAAAATGTATTAAAAATGAGCATGTGCATATATATTTTTATTCAGCTATCATTAACATGTAAAAATTTAAAAAACATTAGCTTTGATACTAGATACGCCTATATTTTGTCTCAGAAAAATGTAATAAATAGGCATGGGGTAAAAGTAACCCCGGGTAAACAACGGGTATAGTCGGTGTTAGTGTTGAGCCAGTGAAAAACTCTCCTGACCTCTCATTCTCTCTCCCCTAGAGATCACAGTAATCCGAATATTATTATTGTAATATTTACGTAGGTACTTCATGCCATGGAATGACCTGGAGTGACCAATGTCCTGTACACCAAATTAAAACGCTTTTTTTATATTAACTTAACTTGAGCTTTTATATAGCGCAATATCCACTAAACGTGCTCAAAGCGCTTTACAATGTGTCCCTAGCCAACAGCAACACGCAACATGTAGGACGTAACATGACGCCTGTGAGGAGATTTTACATATGTAATATTTTTCGGACAGAGACAAGGCTGTTAACGGCCAGGTACTCATTTTACACCTGAACACGGTGAGAGAATGTGAGTAAAGAGCCTTTTACAAGGACTCAACTATGTGCCGAGCGAGGATCGAACCCAGGACCTTCCGACCCGAAAGCGAGTATCATACCACTAGACCACATAGCCGCACCTTTTTTTTCATATTGAGTCAGGAAGTTTCCACACCAAATATTGATGCTATGCGTTTAGGTAAAATATTCATGTATTAATCCCGCCAGATGAATTATACCAACACTCAAAGAATAGGAGGCATGTGTTGTGTATTGTGATTGAGTAACTTTACTATTCAAAATACAGATTCATTTATATGAATAAGTGGCCGAGTGGTTAAGGCATTGCAATGTGACCTGGAAGGTCCCCGGTTCGAGCCCAGCTTCAGGCACTTTCGTCTTTTTCTTGGGCAAGATTATCAATCCCCAATTTGCTCACTCGGACAACATGGGTGTTTCCTGTTGACATCAGACATCCTGTTTGATGAAATATCTTTATTCCTTTTGGAATGCCTTGGCGATGATATCCTACGGTGTCTTGGCGGAACGGCATAATTTTAATTTTTAGAATTTTCGTTTATAGATAGAACGAAGTTGACGTCACTCAGGTCTTTGTTATTATTATTATATATTTTTTTTTTTTGCTATCCGTGTTTATGAGTAATTATCACTAAACTGTATTAACCAAACTATATAAACGTTCAAGGTTACACATAGTTTTGTGTGTTGGTCCGTTATATTTCCTGCTGGCAATGTTGTGAGTTTCTTAGCCAAGCGAAAACAAACTATAGATAGTATGCAGATGACGTCACGCAGGCCTTTGTTATTGTTTTTGCCATCCGCGTTTGTGAGTTGCTCTCACTAAACTGTATTAACCAGACTATAAAAGTTCATGGTTACACAGAGTTTGTGTGTTGGTCCGTTATACTTCCGGATGGCAATGTTGTGAACTCCTTGGCCAAGCGCATACTATCTATAGATAGTAATGCGCTTGGCTAAGAAGCTCAGAACATTGCCATCCGGAAGTATAACTGACCAACACACAAAACTATGTGTAACCATGAACTTTTAATGTCTGGGTAATACAGTTCGGTGAGAAATACAATAACAATGACCTGAGTGACGTCAACTTCGATCTATCTATAGATAGTATGCAGATGACGTCACTCAGGCCTTTGTTATTGTTTTTGCCATCCGCGTTTGTGAGTTGTTCTCACTAAACTGTATTAACCCGACTATAAAAGTTCATGGTTACACAGAGTTTGTGTTTTGGTCCGTTATACTTCCGGATGGCAATGTTGTGAACTCCTTGGCCAAGCGCATTCTATCTATACTTCCGGATGGCAATGTTGTGAACTCCTTGGCCAAGCGCATTCTATCTATATGAAGAGAAGAAGAAGGGGGGGAAAAAGGCCAAACAAACAAGTCTTTTGTCAGTACAGAATGGCACTCCTCTAATAAGTCATTGCCAAAAGACAGACGCATTACCCGTTCCTGCGTCAGCGATTTCTTCGTTTGCACCAATAATAAGACTTAAGTGTCTTTTCCCAGTTTACTGTCTTACTATGAAAAAAAAACACTTATTGAAAAATTTGGCCAGAAAACTCGTCCTTCAAATACAGATCGATTTAATTGATCTTCATCTCGGCAAAAGCTCTCAAACCTGGAGACCTCGCGAGTCTTCCTTAAAGTCCCAGATTTGAGAGTTTTTTGCCAAAATGAAGGTCATTTAAATCGATCGATTTTTGAAGGACGAGTTTTCTGGTCAAATGTTTAAATACGTGTTTGTTCCAGACACCATAGTGGCTAAATGGTCAATACATCATACGAGACAAGTGGACAAGGCTGGGGTTTTGGGTTTTTGTTTGTTTTTTTGTTTTGTTTAGTTTTTTTTTTTTTTGTTTTTTGGCAAAGTATGCAATTGGGTTTTTGCCAAGTATTGCATGCATGCAATCATGGAAAAAGAAACCTTTTGGCAGTGATGATAAATAATGCTTTCGTTTGGTTGCCATTTGTAACAATTAGTCAGGTTGTGTTATTAGATATTATATATAGTTAATTTCACTAATCTCTCTTTTAGTTATGATATTATAGTGCTCTTTTTATTATTGTCATGTAAATCCTATTGTCTGAACTGTTGTAAATACAGTCAACTCCGCTTAATCGCACACCCTCGGGAGTTCTTGTGAGTGTGTAGATTAAGCGGAGTGTGCGATTAAGCGGAGAAGCAAATAATAGCATCTAAGCACCAGCTTTTTGTTCTGATGCAATATTGATATTTTTATCGTGTAAATACATCTGTTTGAAAGTTTTTTGGGTTTGTTTTTGTTTTTTTTTTTTTTTTGTTTTTGTTTTTGTATTTGTTTTGTTTTTATTATTTTTTTGGTATTTTGTTGTTGTTTTGTTTTGTTCTTTTGTTTATCTTTGTTTTGTTTTTGTTTTGTTTTGGGGAGGGGGGGGGCGGGGTTTTTGGGTTTTTTTAAAGCACGTTTCGTATAGATAGTATGCGCTTGGCTAAGAATCTCATAACATTGCCATCCGGAAGTATAACGGACCAACACACAAAACTGTGTGTATCCATGAACGTTTATAGTCAGGTTAATACAGTTCAGTGAGCATTACTCATAAACGCGGATGGCAAAAAAAAAAACAATAACAAAGACCTGAGTGACGTCATCTTCGTTCTATCTATAGTGGATATTGTGTTATATAAAAGCTCAAGTATCAAGTACAGGTCGCCCCAAATTCGTACGATTTTTCAGTTTCTCAACTTTTGATTGCTTTAACTGTCGATTGGTTCAACTGAACTCTCCACTGTTTGAGCAGGTCGATTACTTGAAGTCCTCCGATTGGTTTGATGTAAATATATTGTGAGCAGGGGCGTCGCTATGGGTTGATTTGGTGCCTGGCACCGCATCCATCAAACACGGCATCCATCTTTTAAAAATGGGTTACAGCATTTTAAAAAAAAAAAACAACAAAAAACTGAGAAATAGTGTACACCGCCTCTTACTTATTTGAGTAAGTCTTTTCTTTAATTTTGTTCCCCTTTATTTGTCTTTACAAATATAGCATGTTTTAAGTCATTTTCTTCTGATTCTGGCACCACCCTATTGTAAGCATGCCACGCCACTGATTGTGAGGTATTACTTAGACAGCAGCTACAGCAAAGAAACAAGATAAAGAAGTTGACGTGGCAGAAATGATGATGTTGAGATGGTCACTTGGCTGGACAAGAAAAGATAAAGCGAGAAATGGACGAATTCGAAGGTTGACTGAAGTGAAGAATGTATCAATAAAGATGAGAGAAAATAGATTGAAATGGACATGGAGTACGTGGGAAGAAAAGTATTGGACTTACAATACGCTTCAACAGTCGTAACGCCACTTCCCTCGTAATGACGCAAGGTAACTTAGTAACTGGCTCTAAACTATCGGAACAATGGCGGACGCTCTTATGAAATATTTCTCCGACGAGCATAAAAGCGTATCCAGAGAAGAAAAACATTATAAATCTGATCATGTTTTGACTTTTACACATTCTGATCACAAGACATATGAAAAGTTCTAGCCAGCATGAAGAATAAAAAGTAATGATTTTCTTTGTTTAGAACCACGATAGCCGCCGTTGCTGGGCAACGTGACATCAGACTATTGAATCCAATTGGCGGGAAAGTGGAAAAAAAGGGACGCCCAAAGACTAGATGGTTTGATAAGGTGAAGGACGATATGAAGGAGCTCGGCCTGGAGGAAGATGATGCTCTGAACCGATATGCGATCTGAGGGCGAGTTTCATACCACTGGACCACATTATAGGCGCACAGAATTGGCTTGGGCATGTTTAAACAGGTGATAGATTGTAGTCTTAACTCTCTCCTTACCAGCAATTTTCAGAATTTTACCCGAAACTTCATACTCACCCAACACATAAATAGATTTTTCAGACATAATAGTAACGAATATATTCTATATTTTGTTTAGAAAAATGAGATCTGCAACACAGTGTCGAGTTTTTATAGCTATAACTATTACAAAATGAAATCAGAAGAAGAACATTGTTGGTTGCATCGTAAAAAATGTGACGATTTTCCTCTTGGTGGTAAGGACGAGAGGGTTAACATGAGTTGTTGTTTTTTAATTATGAGACAGCTCTTTGGTCCTTGACCCCGTCCAATAATTGTTTGAAGTAAATATTTTTTTTGCTTTTATTTGTTATTTGTTATTCTTTTAATTTTGTTTAAATTCTTTCAACCAGATTCGACGACTGATAAGAATGTTGTCAATATGCTGCTACTAAAGTGGGACAGCGTGGCTCAGCGGTACGGTCTTTGCTTCGTACCCGAAAGGTACCGAGTTCGAATACCCGCTACGTTGTGTGGCCTTGTGCAAGTCACCTCGCCCTAGCTCAGTTTGCGGCGCTACACTGCGGCTGACGCCTGGGTTATTCCAGTCTTCCCTTTGAATAGACCCTAGAGGCAAATTTCCCCTATGTGATGAATAAAGGGAATTTTTTTTTTTTATTTTAAATGTTATTTATTTATTTATTTATTTTAATTTATTTTATTACTAAACCATTTGTTGTTGTAATAAAGCCAGTTGATTTATTTTTTTAAAATATTTTCTTTTCTTTTTTATTCCATTTTGTTTTGTCTAATTTGTTCGTTTTGTTTGTTTTTCATCTGGAACAATTAATTGGATCACGAGATTGAATTTCTTTCAAATTTCTCCTAGTGTCTCAGTCCGACAGATAATCTGGGAGAATCCGATACTAAAAAATGAATTGATTTACAGGTGTAGATTATAAAATCCTGTTTATTATTAGTAAAATAATAATAATAATAATAATAATAATAATAATAATAATAATAATAATAATAATAATAATAATAATAATAATAATTAATAATAATAATAATAATAATAATAATAATAATAATAATAATAATAATAATAATAATAATAATAATAATAATAATAATAATAATATACTCTTATGCGCGCGTGTGTATGAGAGAGAGAGAGAGAGAGAGAGAGAGAGAGAGAGAGCGAGAGAGAGAGAGCGAGAGAGAAAGAGATAGAGATAGATAGATAGATAGATAGATAGATAGAGAGAGAGAGAGAGAGAGAGAGAGAGAGAGAGAGAGCGAGAGAGAAAGAGAGAGAGATAGATAGATAGATAGATAGATAGATAGATAGATAGATAGATAGCGAGAGAGAGAGAGAGAGAGAGAGAGAGAGAGAGAGAGAGGGAGAGAGAGAGAGAGAGATTTATAGATAGATTGAGAGCGTGTGCCTTTGTGAATATGTGTGTGTGTATGTGTGTGTGTGTGTGTGTGTGTGTGTGTGTGTGTGTGTTTCTATCTATTTTTTAATTAGCTGGGTTTTCTGTATAACATTCAGACATTTTTTTCTAATCATGATAAGGAAAACAAAATAAAACAAAAAAAATAAGAAAGGAAAAGAGAATTTTAAAAGCACGAAAGAAACAGTGGGAAACAAAGTGTTTGGCTTTTGAATGCACTCAAAATAGAATTGAAAATTCCATATTGTTTATAGATAAAACATTCTTATCTAGCATAGGTGGCAACTCTCGGCATTCCTCCTCTCAAAAGTTGTAAGTAAGTGATGATGTACATGGTGGTGATGGTCATGAATTGCTTAAAATGGCATGCTGTTGTTGTTGTTATGATGATGATGATGATAATGAGGAGGAGGAGGAGGATGATGATGATGATGATGATGATGAGGAGGAGGAGGAGGAGGAGGAGGAGGAGGAGGAGGAAGATGATGATGATGATGATGATGATGATGATGATGATGATGATGATGATGATGATGATGATGATGATGATAATGATGATGATGTTGATGATGATGATGATAATGATGATGATGATGATGATGATGATGATGATGATGATGATGATGATGATGATGATGATGATGATGATGATGATGATGGTGATGCTTGACGGGCAACTCGTACTCGATGAAATGAGAATTTGATTCCATGGATTCACTTCGTTAAAGCTGAGGCTCATTGAGCATGGTGTACCTGAAACAAACAAACAAAAAAAAAACAAAAAAAAAAAACAACAATGAATAGATAAGATTGTTTATATATAGAATGCGCTTGGCCAAGGAGTTCACAACATTGCCATCCGGAAGTATAACGGACCAACACACAAACTCTGTGTAACCATGAACTTTTATAGTCTGGTTAATACAGTTTAGTGAGAACAACTCACAAACGCGGATGGCAAAAACAATAACAAAGGCCTGAGTGACGTCATCTGCATACTATCTATAGATAGTTCGAAGATGACGTCACTCACGTCTTTGTTATTGTTTTTTGCCATCCGCGTTTATGAGTAATGCTCACTGAACTGTATTAACCCGACTATAATCGTTCATGGATACACACAGTTGGTGCATGATCTCTTCACCCTTCGGGCGTGACCACCTCTGGTGGAGATCGTGTTTTGGTGGATGACGAAATCAACTAGACTTAAATCGCCGTTACTATCGGCTTCCAATCGTTCATTCATTTGTACCCTGCTTCAAAACGGCATCGTTTCCGTCAAATATGATATGTGGCCCTTCGCCTCTAAACAGTATTAAGTCAGGTTGGTTAAGATATTGAAAATTGAATTTAAAGACAGAAATATCAGACTTGTGTTGAGTTTGTATGTTTTATTGAGGAGAATGGATACCATGTCTTAGGGTGCTAATGCCAGCAATTTATATTTTTGACCAGTTGAACATTTATTTCGGGTTTTAATCGAATGGTTCGTTCCGACATAATACCGTTTTGAGACGATGGGGAAACATAATATGTAATGCATGCACCAACAGTAGCTCACGTTCGTTCTGGCAACAACCCAATCACTGATGATCTCTTTTGTGCCTTTACTTGTGAGGCCAGTCGTAGCCATCGTTATGTTATAGCCTGATACTGAAACCCTAAAAGACTGGCAGTTTGACGTCATTATTTGGTTTTTGCACCGTCGAGTGAGTTGTCGTTAGTAGAGCTCATGGAAACAAGTTATTTCATTGGTTGAACTATTGAATATAACTCACGATTTATTTTCTTTTGTGGCAAAAGTCCTGCATTTGACGTCATTTGTCAGTGTCAGGCTATAAGTTAACGAAGGCCACGGCCAGTCCACGACTTACTGAGCAATCGGGATTCCCAAAGGTTGGCGTCATTCGGCCTTTTCCTTATAGATAGTATGCGCTTGGCTAAGAAGCTCACAACATTGCCATCCGGAAGTATAACGGACCAAGACACAAGACTGTGTGTAACCTTAAACGTGTTTAGTCTGGTTAATACGGTTTAGTGAGAATTACTCATAAACATGGATGGCAAACAAAAAACAATAACAAAGACATGAGTAATGTCATCTTCATTCTATCTATACAGTTAAATGAGAATTACTCATAAACGCGGATGGCAAAAAGCAATAACAAAGACCCGAGTGACGTCAACTTCATACTACCTATCGATAGTATGCGCTTGGCTAAGAAGCTCACAACATTGCCATCCGGAAGGATATCGGAGCAACACACAAAACTGTGTGTACCCATGAACTTTTATAGTCTGGTTCATACAGTTTAGTGAAAATTACTCAAAAAACGCGGATGGCAAAAAGCAAAAACAAAGACCTGAGTGACGTTAACTTCATACTATCTATAGTTTTTAGACCGCCCAGTTGTCACCAAAGTCCCTCTGACAAACTATAAACATTGAAGGTTACACATAGTTTTGTGCGGCTATGTGGTCGAGAGGTATGACATCCGCTTTCGAATCGAAAGGTCCTGGATTCGAGCCCCACTCTGCTCATAATTGAGTCCTTGGAAAAGGCTCTTTACTCACATTCTCTCACCGTACTCAAGGTGCAAAATGAGTACCTGACCGTTAACAGCGTTGTCTCTGTCCAAAAAAAAAACATTTGTAATATCGCCTAACAGGTGTCGTGTCTCGTTCTACGTGTTACGAATTGCTTTTATAAAACGCATTGAGCACGTTTAGTGGATATTGCGCTATAGGGAATGAGACTAGCGGAAGAGTAGCGTCCCTTGATTGGACGTCACCTTACAGAGAGAACGTCAATTTGGTTTTGAAGTGTCTCAAGCCGCTTTCACCGGAAGCGAGGACGAGAGACGCATGCGGACAACAAACATGACTTTCTCTCTCTAATTACTTTTCCGCCGGTGACGTCACAGACTATGGGTGACGTCCAATCAAGGG
>NC_088366.1:59313017-59323017 GCF_034508935.2 Berghia stephanieae | reverse complement strand
TTTACCTTGCTGAAATACGATACGAGAAAACGAAACTCACATACTATCGTCTTTTATTAGTTATCTTTTCTTAGACCCCCAGTTTTACAACTCGTATTCCTCCCGTTGTCTTATGAGTACTTTTCGATACTAGACCAGCGTCCTATACAAAGGATAGCAAGCAATTGCTATTGTCCGTTCCAAGCTATAGAAACTTAGATAAACTCCATCTCCGTGGGCCTATTGGCTCTGAAGGGCTTTTTTATGTACCTATAGATAGTATTTGAAGAAAGACGAAAATGCAACAGAGGGTCTGCAGAATACCAAACATTGAACAACCACATTAAATCCAAATGCATCGAGGCACACGAGAACTATCTAGACTGCAAATATATGATTCAGCACCCCTTAGTAATTTACAGTTCTTAATACAACGAATTACGAGCTGTTTTAATGAGATTAAATCTTGGATGTACCACAATAAGTTAAAATTAAATGATAGTAAAACTGAGATTTTAATGTGTGGAAGATCGAGTATCCTTAAACAGGCAAATAAATCACTAATTACTCTCGGAAATAGCACAATAGAATTTTCAAATAAAGCAAAAAACCTTGGCGTCATCATTGATAAAGATCTTTCCATGACAAGCCACGTGAATAACACCATACAATCTATGTACATAGAAATGAAAAAAATAAGCAAAATTCGTAATTTAATACCGAAGCATATAACAGAACTTTTAATTAATTCCTTGGTTTTATCTAAATTGGACTATTGTAACTCCCTTTGGGCGAATTTAACTAAAGACAAAATTAGCAAACTTCAGGTTGCTCAAAATAACGCAGCCAGGCTCATTGTACGCAATAACAAAAAATACCCGTCAGCAACTCTTCTTCTCCGTGAGTTACATTGGCTTCCTGTTGAAAAAAGAGTTGCCTATAAGATTTGTACTGTTGTCTACAAATCCCTGAGCACGAACAGTCCCTCCTATATTAAAGACCTTCTAAACATATATGTCCCCAATAGAAACTTGAGGTCAAGCAATGACCAATCAATCCTTGTCAAACCTAAGCCATTGCGTAAAATAGGTGAACAGTCTTTTCAATTTTCGGCCCCCCATTTTTGGAACTCTCTCCCGTCACACGTGAGATGCTCGGATTCGTTGACAACGTTCAAATCTCGCTTAAAGTTTTATCTTTTTACGTCATAATGTTGCAATATTATTTTCATATTTTGTTGTTGTTAAATTGAATTCGTATCACGTTTCCTTCACACTTGTCTCACTGTAATATGTTTTGTTTTATATCAATGTAAAGCGCTTAGAGCCTGTGACAACGGGGTAAAGCGCTATATAAATGCCATTTATTATTATTATTATTATAGACTGGAAATGCTGCGAAATCGAAAGAGAATACAAACCCAACCCCCAACAAGCTCACCAAAGAATAAAAGAACTATCAGGGAAAAGGAAAAGCAAAGCAGCAGGAGGTTGTATCCAAAACAAACAAGGGGAACTGCTATTTGAAGAACAACATATAGAAAGCCGATGGGTAGAATACATAGGCGAACTGTACAATGATCCAAATAGAAATGAACCACCACTGAAATTCAAAGAACCATTAAGCGGACCAAACATCACCAAAAGTGAAATTGAACATGCCATGGAACGAATGAGGGATGGTAAAGCAACAGGCCCTGATGAAATATCTGTAGAGGTATTAAAAAGCCTAGGAGATCTAGCAATTGATGAACTTCACATATTATTCAACAAGATATACAATACTGGGAAAATTCCAGAAGATCTCTGTAACTCTATTTTCATAGCAATACCAAAGAAAGCAGGTGCAGTCAGATGCGAAAATCTTAGAACTATAAGTTTAATAAGCCACATCAACAAAATACTGTTGCGTATAATTATCAACAGGCTAAGGAATAAGATTAACCCCGAAATCGCAGAAGAACAATATGGATTCCAACCTGACAGAGGGACAAGGAACGCAATATACCTCCTCCGTGTTTTAAGTGAAAGAGCTATACAGGTTCAGACCCCACTATACCTCTGTTTTGTCGACTACAAAAAAGCTTTTGATAGAGTACGCCACGAAGAAATACTAAAACAACTGCACTCCATTGGCGCTGATGAGAAAGACCTCAGACTCATGCAAACATTATACTACACCCAGCAGGCATCTATCAAAATCGGAAACTCTACAGGAAATTCCATTCCTATTAAGAAAGGAGTCCGTCAAGGGTGTGTTGCCTCACCAGATCTGTTTAATCTATACCAAGAAACAATCATGAGGGGCATAAATAATATGGAGGGAATAAAAGTAGGAGGTCACAACATAAATAATATAAGATACGCAGACGATACGGTACTCATTGCAACATCAGAAATCCAACTTCAAAAGATTGTTGACAAAGTGGTAGTAGATAGTGAAGCCAAGGGAATGGAAGTGAATATCACCAAAACGGAATGCATGGTAATACAGAAAAACCCCGAAAACAACAACACCTGCAATATAACGATTCACGGCGAGCAACTTACCAACGTAGAAAGTTTTAAATACCTAGGTTCAATAGTGACAACAGATGGAAGATGTAACCGAGACATACGAGCAAGAATAACTCAAGCCAAACAGGCCTTCATGGACCTGGGAAACATTTTGAAAAACAAACAGATGTCGTTCGGGATTAGATTCCGAGTCTTGAAGTGCTACGTGTGGCCAATCTTGTTATACGGATGCGAAAGCTGGACTACAAATGCAGAAACACAAAAGAATATTGAAGCTTTTGAAATGTGGTGCTTGAGAAGGATGCAGAGAATATCGTATACTGCACACAAAACGAACGAAGAAGTGCTAAAACAAACATACCAACAAAGGAAACTAATGCCCTTAATAGTGGGTCGACAACTATCCTTTTTCGGACACATAGTAAGGAAAGATAAGAATGAATATCTGGCAAGTTGTGGAAAAATACCTGGTAAACGCGCCCGGGGGAGACAAAGAAAAACACTCATAGACCAACTGAAGGGCTTCACCAACCTAACAATCCAAGAGCTGTTTGAAAAAGCAAGAGACAGGGAGGAATGGAGAGAGATAATTCATGCAGTACCCGAAGCCTGGACCAGGCATGGAACCTAGAAGAGAGATAGTATGCGCTTGGCGAAGAAGTTCATAACATTGTCATCCGGAAGTATAACAGACCAACACACAAAACTATGTGTAACCATGAACTGTTATAGTATAGATAATACCGTTTAGTGAGAATTACTCATAAACGCGGATGGCAAAAAACAATAACAAAGACCAAAGTGACGTCAAGTTCATTCTATCTATATATTATATTATGTGCTCCCAATGTTCCATATTTTTCTTTCTGCGCTGTAAATTGAAACCAGAAACCGAAACCTACATAAATACGTTATTTATTACACAGAAGTCATTCTATTTATATCCAAACATCAATTATAATAAGATTAGATCGTGTAACACACTCAAATAAAGACACTGGATTTTGCTGACGAAGCAAAAAATTAATCTACGTGTGTTACAATTCGTGCACTCTATAGATAGAATGCGCTTGGCCAAGGAGTTCACAACATTGCCATCCGGAAGTATAACGGACCAACACACAAACTCTATGTAACCATGAACTTTTATAGTCTGGTTAATACAGTTTAGTGAGAACAACTCACAAACGCGGATGGCAAAAACAATAACAAAGGCCTGAGTGACGTCATCTGCATACTATCTATAAAAAATAATTGATAACAAATGCAAAGCCGAGTTACACCGTGGCCTTCGTGAACTCTATGGCCTGAGACATCGTCTCGACTGGCGATGTGACGTCACACTCCCGGTCCATCCGCTTTCGTTTTGAAAACCGGTTAATGGTTGACTGTGTTGTCATTCATTTTCAATTCATTCTTATCGGATTATTGTACCCTCTTGTTTTCTATAGATAATTTGTTAAATAGTCATTCATATTTTGATAAATACCATCCATTGTTTTGCATTTTCATCATGCCTCGTAAGTGCTGTGTGCCAAATTGTAAAGGAAATTATTATCCTTCTGAGAAAGTGTCTGCCTTTGAATTTCCCTCGGATTTGGATAGGAAAAACCTTTGGTTGAGGAAGATACCAAGACAAGATTTCCAACCTTCTTCTACAGCTGTGGTATGTGAGCGTCATTTTTGTGACAGATTTATTGTCAGAGTAGATTCTGTCACAAGACCTGACGGTTCCATTCTCAGTGTAGAGAGAAGCATACCAAAATTGACAAAAGATGCCTATCCTTCCATCTTTCCCAACTGTCCCTCCTATTTATCTACGAAAATATCCCTGAAACGGAAAGCCCCCGACGAAAGGCGAGATGCAGTTTTAAAGAGAGACGATGAGTCTTTTAAACGATGGGTTGAAAATGATCGGATTAAGAATTATACAGAATTCTGTGGCATTTTCAATACCAGAGTTGATGCGAAATTATGAATTTATCGTTTTTTTTCTTGCCTCATCGTCTTCACATGATGATCCACCAATGCCTGACCACTGCACCCTTTACAGGATTATTGATACTGTTGACAGTGCTCCAAAGTTGCTGTCTTCAATCAAAGTTTTCTCTGACATGCATGTGGAAATATTTTCTGATAATCGTAAGTATTTACCTTGAAAATTGACATGTTTAGAATTAGAATAAATGATTTCTAAAATAGTAATAGTACTAGTGCTAGATAGAACTTCTAGTATATAAGAGTAGTGCTGGTGTTAGAAGTAGTCTATCTTAATGCTGTGATGTTATTATATACAATTAAAAGATATATTATTATCTCACTATCAACCATTTTATAAGGATCTTGTTTAAATGATGAAAGAAGACAATAAAAAAGATACAACTTATTTTTCATTGAAGCATGGAAATTATAATATATGTTAGTGTGATGACTTGACCATTATTTTTTTCTTTGTTTTTCAGAAAGGGTTCCTGATAGCGCCATTGCATGGATTTTTGGGAAAACTTCTCCCCCAACTCTTACATGCTGGTCTCAATTTGACACTGTCCTTTCCCATTTTTGTCATGGGAATGGATTTGATAGAAGTAACTTGGAGGACCAGCTGCAACTTTATGTTTCAGCTATTGATAGTCTATGCAACAGTATTGACAATGATGAAGATGATGAGTCCAAGTCTTTGTTCATGCCAAAAGTTAGGTTTTTGGTTGAGCAGCTTAAGTTAGTTAACTTGTCTGTAAAACGTTACAGTTGCTCTACCCTTATCTGGGCATTCCAGTTGTTTGCATCTGCTCCTCGTGCCTATTCTCTTCTAAGGAATTCCTTTCTTACTTTGCCTCATCAGTCCTATCTTAGAAAACTTTCCTCTGTCTTTGAAATGAAGACTGGTTTTCCTAATTCTAAAGATCATGAAGCATATTTAAGACAGCGATGTCTTAAAATGCAAGAGCATGAGCGTGATGTAGTTCTCATGATGGACGAAATTCATATTTCTCACCAGTTGTCGTATAAAGGGGGAAACTTGAGGGCTCTGCATATAATTGTCAGGTTTCTGAGGCAAGCACTGCCCAGGTCTTCATGATTTCCTCAGTTCTTTGTAAACAGAAAGATGTTTTTGCCATTTTACCTGTAAAAAATATTGATGCTCGTTATTTGCAATGTTTGCTTCTTAAAACATTGCAAGTTCTTCATGATGTTGGTTTTCATGTTTTGTGTGTTATTTCTGACAACAACAGAATTAACCGCAATGCCTTTGCTATAATGTCTGGGGGAAGTCTTTGTCCATCTATTCCAAATCCTGTCATTCCTTCAGAGAAACTTTTTTTTCTTTTTGATACTGTCCACCTTTTCAAATGTATTAGAAATAACTGGACTTCTCAAAAAGACTTGGAGAAGACTTTTATGTTACCACCTGTACTGACCAACAATGAAAATCCTTCATCTTCAGTTATGAGAGCATCCATGTGTCACATTACAAAAGTATACGAGGAAGAGAAGTCATCAGTCGTGAAACTTGCTCCATCTTTGAATCGAAAATGTTTGAATCCATCGCCTACTGAGAAACAGAGTGTTCCACTGATGTTGAGAATTTTTGACAGACGGAATGCTGCTGCCTTGGAGCACTTTGGATCCAAATGGAATGTCAATGTCAGTGGGACAGTATCATTTATATTGTTCATTGTACAGCTATGGAATGTTCTAAATGTCAAGCATCCGCTGAAAGGCAGGAGATTGAGGGATGAGAGATGCAAGCCAATTAATTCCATTTCTGATTCCAATTTCTCATTTCTTCAAGATGCTTTGACTTGGTTCAAGGACTGGAGCAGGTTAGGGATGAAACCACGAGAAGGAGTATTGTCGAGAGAAACCATGGATGCTCTTGTTCACACTATTTCTACTTTTCTTGAATTTGTTCCTTATCTCTTATCTCATAAGAAATATAAATATGTCTTGTTGGGAAAGTTTCAGACTGATGATCTGGAGTTTCGTTTCAGCCAGTACAGACAGTTGAGCGGAGGTAATTATCATGTCTCCGTTCAACAACTTCTTGAGGGCGAGAAAAAGTTGAAGCTTCTTAGCGTTCTTAAGTTTATTTCTGCTTCAAGTGGTTCTTTGAGATTAAAAGATATCACTGAACCATTGGAAGAAATAAGATTAAATGATTCCTCTTGTCATGATGACATCCAATATTTTACTCCTTTACTTTATGATTGTGATGATATTGAACTTGTTTCAGAGCAATTGAAAGCTCTTGTCTTTGTCTCTGGATACTGTGCTCGAAAAGCATTGCTTAATGTGACTTGTGATGGCTGCAAGAGTGAGTTTCGACAAGAACGGGTCCTTCAAGTGGAATCAACAGCAGAATCATTGGCTTACATTTCTGTTCTCGACCAAGGCGGTTTGACGTGGCCAACTGATTATGCTGTTGAAATCATGACACACATTTTTAAAATTTTTCAGTTCTTGATTGGCATTCATGATCATGAACAGCGTCTGCTTTCAAACACCAATCAGAGATTTCTTTTAATGAAACTCACTCTGCAAAGGCTTTCTGATTTAGAATTATTGGGGAAAAATTGTGATATTTGTAACACAGATCTGCTCGATGTTGTTCACAGATTCTGCAAACCAGCTGTCAACATTTTCCTCAACAATTACTCCAAGATGTTCACAGATAAGGCAACAACATCAAAGAACAAAAGGAAGCTTCAAACTCTTACGAAAAGAGCATAGGTCATCTTCTTTTCCTTCTCATTATTGGATAAGACTGGAGGCACATGTTTCAGACAACCATCGGGTTTAGATTCCTGCAGAGCTCACGACGTATGTGGGGGATGTAAGGGCTGCCCATTTTATATATCAATCGCCAGTTCCATGCCACATATCTCCATGTCAAGTCCAACTCTATGTTTTCTCATTCCTTTTCCTTCTTATTACCATAAAATCACATCTCTTTGTTTATTGTCATCACTGTTGCATATTCTTTTTAGGATTAACAATTGACCAGTATGTACATATCAACATTATGTATACATTTACAGAAATTATAATAGATATATAGTGTCTGCAGATTGAACTCTGTGGAACCTGTAGGTATCCAACTGATTTTTTTGAGTTCCAAGCTGCACTGATGAGCTGTTGAACAGCGAAACACTATATTTTTATAGTCAATCTATAGTTTATATATAGTGTCTGCAGATTGAACTTCTTGCGTTTCGTGCCCAATAATTATCATTGACGGAGCAAGGTAATGTTTTGTTTATTTTATTTTTTATATTAGTATTAGCCTACTATTGCCCATATTACAATTAAAATTTTGAATGAAATAAAGATTTTAAAAGAGCATTTAGCCCCCTTATTATTCTTGTACAATTCTTTTTTTATGAGAAATAAAATCGACTTGTATTTTTTGCTAGGACTTGAGATCCAGTGTGTAGTACAGCGAAATAGTAGTGCTGGGTCGAGTTTGAAACGATCAAATCGAGCGGGTTTTCGATCGAGTCCTCTAAAATCGAGTCGGTTTCGGGCGGGTTTCGAGTCAGTGACGTCATCGAGCAGTGATTCGTTTGAAAAAAAAAAAACACGAGCAACTCGTTTGCCACAGGAAACTTCACATACCCCTCCCTCTCTTATGTCTGTGGCTGGCTTGACTGCAGCTGGTTATGATGGGGGCTGCCAGATGGCCAAGTTCAAAATTGGTTACTAAGAAACGCTTTTCTATTATTATTCTTTTAAAAAAAATCTTTTATTTTTAAAAAAATGAAAAGATAAGTTTATCCAACTGTAGTCGATTGTTTTGTTAATCAAAACCAATGAGTTTTTCAAGGGAGTCAGAATGCTTGTGGTGTTTGGCTATTTGGGGTCTATTTGACTACTTGGGCAAGAAGAAATCTGGCTGTCTGGCAGCCTTGATTATGATCGTTCGTCGCATCACACACACATACACACACACACACACACACACACACACACACGCCATCAAACAGTTGTTGAGGGTGAAGGGTTGAGACCCCCCCCCCCCCCCCCCTCCCACCACCATCATCCCGCTGTCACCTTAACATTTCATATCTATGTCGCGCCAAAAGTTGTCGGCCGCCCCCACCTCCCATGTCACTGGTCGTCATCGCCTCTTGTGTGTGCGGGAAAAGGTCGTGCCTTTCATTTCATTATTTGAAAAATAAATGAACAAGAATGGTGTGTTTTTATTAGGTAGGTAGATAATAATAATATTTAGCAGGTTCCACACCCAGACACACACGGATTGCCCGGACACGATGATAACGATGCCGACGACAATGGATGACGATGATGATGATGATGATTATCGTGTTTCTGTTTAAAAAATGAAATACTTTAGCAGGTTCCACCCCCACCCCCCACACGGATAGACCGGACCCGAAGATGATGATTGTGGTTTTGCTGGCTGTTACGGCTGTGATGAGGATGATGATAATGATGATGATGATGATGATGATGATGGCGCAGATGGTGATTATTTGTTCGGTCGCTCAGTGGTACGGTGTCTCTTGTCACAAAATCAAGCCTTGTCAATGGCCGGATGAGTGACAGTGATTGTTGAAAATTGTGATCCAGACGTTAAGTCCGTGTGTCAGGCACTTGACTCAGGTGTGAATGTATTCATATCTTATAAGCAATGACGGGTATTGTAAAGAGCTTTAATACAAAAAGACTCCAAACAGCGATCGGTACCTACTGTACGAAATGGATGTATGGTCGATATGGCGTGCCGGAGGAATAAATTAAATTAAATATTGTGAAGTTCATTGAGCATGGTAAATCCTTGGAAATGCGCTTTGAACTAATACACCTGCTAGACAACTCCGATTCCAATATAAACGACTGATTAATATTCCCATATATAAACTATAGTTAGCTGAAAATCTTTCTTTGTCGAGACTCCAAAAGTATCGAACGAATTAGACAAAGAAATCAAAGAGTCTTTTAGGAGCACTGATTGATTTTAGATTGATTATTACATTGAAATGTGTTGATATTTATTTTATCCATTATTATTAGGGTGGTGGTGGTGGTGGTGGTGATGATTCCGCTGATATGATGGTGATGATAAATAAATTAAACATAATTCCCTTTATTCATCCCATAGGGTAGATTCGTCTTTCGGGTCTATTCTAAGGGAAGACTGGAATAACCCAAGCGATAGCCGCAGTGCAGCGCCGCAAATTTAGTTAGGGCAAGGTGACTTGCTCAAGACCACTCAGCGGCGGGTGATCGAACTCGGTACCTTTCGGGTGCCAACCAAAGACCGTACCGCTGCCCCTGATGATGATGATGATGATGATGATGATGATGATGATGATGATGGGAACTAACAAAGAATACACAGGCATCTAAAATTGAAACATTCCATATTCAAAGCTAATGTTTTACTTTAAAAAATTGAGCTTTACAATATCCACTAAATGTGATCAAAGCGCTTTGTAAAGGGGTCCCCGGTCAACAGCAACATTTAATATGTAGGACGGGAC
>NC_088366.1:59300517-59308017 GCF_034508935.2 Berghia stephanieae | reverse complement strand
GGAAAATTTTGGCTCGATCGAGTATGTTCTCGCGTCTCCCCTTCCCTGTTTTTATCAACTCCCTCACACAGCTGGAACGCGTCCAGCCGCTCCTACCGTCCTTCCACCCTTCCCTCCTCCCACTGGTCATTCGATCTGGTATTTATTGTGACCTATCGTCTCTAAATGCTACTTCTTATTCTTCATCTTCTTGGTGGTCGCTGTAGTAGCCCCTAATTAAATAGATGATCCGGACCACGGTTCTCATTTATGAATTCACGACACACACACACACACACACACACACACACACACACACACACACACACAAACTCACTCACATATTTATAATACAAACTGTGATCATTTCAGCCCTTCTGATATTTTTTCAACGCTTCCAGGACCTTTTCAAATTCTGTATTGTTTTTAGTTTCTATCAACTCCTGAGGAAGTTCATTCCATCAAAGAATGGTAGAGGGAAAGAAAAGAGTGGAGGCGGGTACGGGTGTCTGTTCTTGTTATTCCACTTGATAGTTTGATATCGTATCCGGTTGTTAGTTACTATAGATAGAATGAAGTTGACGTCACCTGGTCTTTGTTTGTTTTTTTTTTGCCTTCCGCGTTTATGAGTAATTCTCACAAAATTCTAACAAAGGCCTGAATGACGTCATCTTCGAACTATCTATAGATAGTATGCAGATGACGTCACTCAGGCCTTTGTTATGGTTTTTGCCATCCGCGTTTGTGAGTTGTTCTCACTAAACTGTATTAACCAGACTATAAAAGTTCATGGTTACACAGAGTTTGTGTGTTGGTCCGTTATACTTCCGGATGGCAATGTTGTGAACTCCTTGGCCAAGCGCATTCTATCTATAAACGTTTAAGGTTACACGTAGTTTTGTGTGTTGATCGTTTAGTCTTCCGGATGGCAATGTTGTGAGCTTCTTAGCCAAGCGCATACTATCTATAATATTATGTCGGGATGATCCAGAAGCTAAAAATAAGGGATTTTAAAGTTATAATTTTTTTTTTAAATTTTATCTTATTTTTTAATTTTTCTTTTTTGTCAGTTTAAGAAATTACATTTATCTCCTCAATCATAATATACTTTTATGCAGGTCTGATAACCCAATTCTTATTACGGGCTCATTGTCGCAACGGAAATCTTTCACGCAATACACAGTATTGTCCATTACAACAATGTTAAACTAAGCCCATAATGGCGTTCGGTTTATCAGACCTTCGAATATGTGCACGTCGTCCTCAATAAAACATAAAGAACTGAACAAGTGTGTATGAAATTGTGCCAGACAAAGAAAGAAAGAAAAATACAAGAAAAAAAAAAGCATACCAAAAATTAAACTTTAAAACTTGACGCGTCTCATATTTTTAATCATAATTTCATTTCTTTTCTTTTCTTTTTTTATTTTTCATCTAAACCACCTCGATAAATTACCGTTTTGAGACGATGGGTATGTCCTCAATAAAACATAAAGCACTGAATAAGTGTGTATGAAAGCTTCCCTTAATAAACGACATAAATAACCTCCTTTGGAGCATTCTATTTCCTGCCGGCATCAATGTTTTGTTTATTCATCTTAACAACGCCACTACCACATCGTCTCATTCATCTGTAGTGCTTCCTTCATCTTGTTTGTTGATAAAGGGGAAACCCGAAACGTCCATTCTATCTGTTTTCGTAATTAAATTGAAGCTTGCATTCAATTTCACATTGTTATTTATTTCTTCGAGCTTCGAGCAGCAACATTTACATTAATAAACGACATAAGGCTAGACTACATTTGTGACCCACCGTCCCTAAACGGTATTATGTCGGGATGACTTGGGTACAAAAAAAAATGAATTTATGGACAAAAACATGAAACTTGGGGTTTTGTTTCGATTTGTTATGTAAGAGAATGAAGACAATTCCTCACAATGCAAAAGCTCAAAAATTGGTATTTACTATCAATTTAATTCTTAAGTCACTTTTCGGGGTTCAATTCACACCGACATAATACCGTTTCGAGACGAAGGGTCACAAATATCTTTTCAGGGATCGGCTGATTGAAAACAATAACATTCTAATCCTTTCTATTACTACAGCTCCTTGAGATTATGGATGATTACGTGGGAGATTAGAGGGGGTCCCGATAGTTCAGTTGATAGAACACTCGCTTACTTCATACGCAAAATGTTTGTTTTTTGGTCTTCTTTTTTGTTTTCTTGTTGTTTGTTTGTTGTTTTTTTTTTTTTCTTTCTTATTTTTTTTTTTTTACTTTAACAGAACTGTCAGTTTTTAAGGAATGCTCGTATATGTCGTTATTTCTTTTTAACTGTGAAAAAAATGTAGAAAATGAAAGGTTTCATGGTGTGTATGTCATAAAAGTATCACATTGTAGGTAAAGAGTAAATTAATGCATCTGAAGATTTACGAGCTGTGGGATCGGTCATGCGTGACGTCAATTTGGAAGGTCTGATGATGAAAGCGTGTATGTTCCTTTCTTCACTTTCTTCCAAAACTGAATGAAGATGATGAAATCGTGTATGGCCCTTCATTTTCTTCCAAAACCCGAGAAAATGATGAAATCGTGTATGTTCCTTTCTTCATTTTTTTCCAAAACTGATGAAGATGATGAAATCGTGTATGTTCATTCTTCATTTTTTTTTCCAAAACCCAAGAAGGTGATGAAATCGTGTACATGTTCCTTTCTTCACTTTCTTCCAAAACCCATGAAGATGATGAAATCGTGTACATGTTCCTTTCTTCACTTTCTTCCAAAACCCATGAAGATGATGAAATCGTGTATGTTCATTCTTCATTTTTTTTCCAAAACCCATGAAGATGATGAAATCGTGTATGTTCCTTTCTTCATGTCTTCCAAAACTGATGAAGATGATGAAATCGTGTACATGTTCCTTTCTTTATTTGCTTCCAAAACTGATGAAGATGATGAAATCGTGCACATGTTCCTTTCTTCACTTTCTTCCAAAACTCATGAAGATGATGAAATCGTGTACATGTTCCTTTCTTCACTTTCTTCCAAAACTCATGAAGATGATGAAATCTGTTGGGTTTTTGTTTTGTTTTTGTTTTTGTTTTTTTTTTGTTTTGTTTTGTTTTTTCTCGGGGAGGGACTATAGATGGAATGAAGTTGACATCATTCAGCTCTTTGTTTTTGTTTTTAGCCAGTTTTTTTAAAAATGAGTAGTTCTCACTAAATTGTATCAATCAGACTATAAACGTTCAAGGTTGCACATTGTTCTGTATGTTGGTTGGTACGTTGTCTCCGGCTGGCGGGTGTTATGAGTTTGTTTGTTTTGTTGTTTGTTGTTTTGTTTGTTTTTTTTGTTTTGTTTTTTTTTTTTTTTTTTGTTTTTTTTTTTGGATAAACTCAATGCATCAATATAAAAACATTTGAATTAACTTTTTTGTTGAAATAATAATAATAATAATAATAATAATAATAATAATAAAATAATAATAATAATAATAATAATAATAATAATAATAATAATAATAATAATAATATGTGACCCGCCGCCTCAAAGCGGTACAATGTCGGGGCAGACTAAATGCTGGAAACAATTTAATATAAACGTTTGGCAGAATTCTTTTTATTATGATAGAGAACATTTCACATTGCAAAAATCTCAAAGTTCGTATTATTTCTTATTACATACTTTATTTCTAAAGCCACTTTTCTGGTTCAATTCATCTCGACATAATACTGTTTTGAGACGGCGGATCACGTTTGTATCAATGGATAATTTTCGGATAATTCAATACTTAATCAAGTTTCTATATTTGTTACCGCGTGTGAGGCCACCATTGAATAGGTCATCGACTGTTGGGACAAATCAATACCAACACTATGGACAGTCAGTTATGGTTCGTTTTGCCATGTTTGTACGCACGAACGATACCTGAATCGAACACGTTTGGTCTGCATGATTATTTACCACGAACATCAAATCATAATAATTTGATCATACGAAAGCCTCGAGCGATACCAAGCCTGTTAGACGAAAACAAATACGAGGAGTACGAGAAATTAAATGAATATCCTATTTTGTATTGCTGTTCTTAACAAAGTAGATATTATTATTTACTTCTGACAAGAAATTAGAAAAAATAGAAATAGAAAAAGAAATTCATATTTTAAAAAGATAACTGTTTAATGTGTACCAGCTTGTCGGCGGTTCTTGAAAGCGAAACAGATCATAATCTTTTCACTGAATTCTCAATTATATTAACTCACTCAATCCTAGAGATTGTTGCTACTTTTCAAAATTGGAGGAAAAAAAATGTATTAAAAATGAGCATGTACATAGATAGATAGTTTTATTCAACTATCATTAACATGCAAAAACTAAAAACATTAGCTTTGTAATAAATAGGCACGAAGTAAAAGTAACCTGGTGTTAGGGTTGAGTGAATTAACGGTTTGCTAGATTGAAAGTCTTTTATTCTCCGACATGTCACTGCTTTATGACCATTATCATATTATTATATTGAGCATTTATATAGCGCAATATCCACTTAACGTGCTCAATGCGCTTTTCAAGGGGTCCCTGGTCAACAGCAACATTTAACATGTAGGACGAGACATGACGCCTGTTAGGCGATATTACAATTTTTCGGACAAAGACAACGCTGTTAACGGCCAGGTACTCATTTTATACCTGAGTACGATGAGAGAATGTGAGTAAAGAGTCTTTTCCAAGGACTCAACTATGCGCCGAGCGAGGCTCGAACCCAGGACCTTCCGATCCGAAAGCGAGTATCATACCACTAGACCACATAGACAACATATTATTATTATTATTATTATTATTATTATTATTATTATTATTATTATTATTATTATTATTATTATTATTATTATTATTATTATTATTATATATTATTATTATTATTATTATTAAATGGTGATTCGTTCGAAGTCGCCTCTGCTCGTTTCGTTCGGTGATTTTGTGATTCGTATTATGATTTGCAAATAATAATAATAATAATAATAATAATAATAATAATACTTTATTGCATCCCAAAAAGGAAATTTTTGTACAGACGTGTTATAATTTACATAATAAGATAAAAATACAATGGAAAATAGGATGTATAATATATGAAAAAGGAGTAGCTCCATAACCAGAGCTGCGCTTTATAATATGAATAATTTCAACACTGTAAAATAGTCAAAACTGTCACTATAAATTAAAAATTGAAAAGATTGCAAAACAAATAAATTCATAATTTAATATT
Organism: Berghia stephanieae; assembly: GCF_034508935.2. NCBI lineage: Eukaryota > Metazoa > Mollusca > Gastropoda > Nudibranchia > Aeolidiidae > Berghia > Berghia stephanieae. The sequence continues at coordinate 59,302,772 of NC_088366.1, read as the reverse complement.
TACATTTTTGAAAGTAAAAATGCGAAATAATTGTATAAAATGATTATTGCTTGTTGTTATAAAGCCTAATACTGGACGGCAGAAATGATTTTCGGTGTCTCTCTGTTTTCGTTGAAATAGAGAAAGGGCGACCACTTCTTTCTGACATAATAACTGATGGTCTTAGTGGATGATACTGGTCATTTAATATTTTAGTTATTTTATTTATACAAAATTTCTCGTATAAAAGATCTACATCGTCAACATCATTTATATAGCGTTTAAATAGATTTTTTAATATTTGAATTTATTTTGTTCCTTTCCACTGCTAAGCAATTGCCTCCCCAAGCTGTTATACAAAATGACAAAACACTTTCGATTACTGCTCTATAAAATAATGTGCAGAGGGTTTTATCTATTCTAAACTGAGAGAGTTTTTGATAAAAAATATGTACGTCTGCACATCTTATGCCTAATTATTTTCAAGTGTTCATCCCACTTGAGCCTGTCATCAATTGTTACAACCAAGGTATTTGTAGTGAGGAACTCGCTGGACGAATTGGTCCTTTAATTTTAACGTTCTATCGGTTCCTTCACTCTCCTAAAGTCAATCACTAGCTCCTTTGTCTTGCTTATGTTAAGCTCTAGGTGGTGGCATCACACCAAGACACAAATCTATCAATTTCTTGCCTATAAGCCACTTCGTTGCCATTTGTTATGAGGCCTTGAAGAGTGGTGTGATCTGCAAACTTTATCAAAGGTACACTCAGGTTTTGACTTCTACAGTCATTCGTGTATATTGTGAATAATACAGGGACAATACACAACCTTGAGGAGCACCAGTATTTGTAGTTATACAGGAAGATATATTTTGTCCTAATTTGAACATATTGTGCTCTCTCCGTAAGAATTCGAGCACCCAAGCAATTATATACTTGTTTAAATTCAGACTAGTCAATTTTTGAACAACCAACTGAGGTTGCATTGTATTGAACGCTGAAGAAAAATCTGCGAAAAGCAATCTGCAATAGCTCTTAGCGTGATCTAGATGCCTGTAGATGTTGTTTGTAAACAGCAAAATGGCATCCTCTACGCCACGTCCTGGTTTGTAAGCAAATTGATGACTATCACTCAATGGCATAAACTGGTTCCTAATTTTAACAAGAACAAGTTTTTCTAAAGATTTCATGACTATTGAAGTCAGTGCAACAGGTCTGAGATCGTTCATAGATTCAAGTTTTACAGAGGAGAGAGTAGTGTATTGGAGCTCGAACACCTGCCAAGTCCGCGTGATTGAGGTTAATTTCTCTGTGTGAAGTGTGTGTGTTGTGTGTATGTGTGTGTGTGAGTGTGTGTTTGCGTTGTCGGGACGTGGGTGTATGTAGACATTGAACTCGACTCCTGGCTTGTATCCAAAAAAAAAAAAAAAAAATCAAAAGAAAAAGATCAATGATCGCCGAATTAGTTTAGTACATATTATGATAATCCCGCCAACACTCATTCCCGTCTCGATATGTCGTTGTCCAATCAGAACGCAGAACGCGCGGGTCACATGACTGGTTTGTTTACAACCGTCACCAAGCCGTAAGAGAGTATTTCATCATCCAGACGCGACTAGCCTATAACCATTCACGAATACGCGAAGCAATCCTCAGTTCTCGCCCGTCGCTCAAGCCGTTCAGATCATCAACACTACACAACACGCATTCAAGAATTTACCTGTCTGTGTTTGCTGATGCAAGATATCACTGTATTTTTCTAGGACTGTGTTTACTAATTTCTCATTAAATTTTATTCCTGTTCATTACTAGAAGATATCTAGATAATTTCATTCTTACGTACATTTGTGTGAATTTTACAGCTATTTTTATAGCAGATATCAAGTGTGTACATATCTACTTTTTAAAATTGGATTTGGATTTTTATAATTATTATAATTCAACTTCAAGACAAATTCAAACATGACTGCTGCCGTGAAGAATCAACTCTGTTGCTGGGCACTCACCGCCCTTCAGTTAGTTGGTTTAGCCATATAGAAATTATCATTATTATTATTATTATTATTATTATTATTATTATTATTATTATTATTATTATTATTATTATTATTATTATTACCATTATTATTATTATTATTATTATTATTATTATTATTATTATTATTATTATTAATTATTATTATTATTATTATTATTATTATTACCATTATTATTACCATTATTTTTTTATTTTTTTTAATTATTATTATTACTATTATTTTTATATTATTATTGTTA
>NC_088366.1:59298426-59300417 GCF_034508935.2 Berghia stephanieae | reverse complement strand
CATATTAATATTAATTCTAAGGCTTAAGTTTAAGGGCTAAGGGAAATGATAGAGAGGAGAATGAAGGAAGAAAGACATGAAAAGTAAGAATACGATAGAAAGGGGGAGAGTAAGAAGGGGTGGAAGGAAGTGGCATGACAATTTGGAAATAAAAAATTAACAAGTATAGATCTCAATATAAAGATTCATCGCAACAGTAATCAGTAATAATAGAAACAGATAAAGTGATAAAGTAACGGATGAAAGTCAAAATCAAAAGTCAAAACTCGAGACTCTAACTAGAAGAATGAGAAAAGATCACCAGGTTATGGTACACAACATCTGTCTTCTTTGTCGTAACAGTAGTGAAAAACGACAAGATCTTTGCTCCTGCATTTCAAAACTCTTCCAAAACCAAAAATAATCAAAACATTCGATTTGACAACTACTCAGCAGTCGTGAAGCCAGTGTCGAGTGTGTAAACAGTGAAGAAGAAAAAATCTCACCCCCAAACTCAGTTCAATTTCCGTATCTTTTGATAAAATAAATCAAAAACGAAGCTCCAGATTAGCAAATATTTGCAATGTTGAATTCCTCAATTGATAACTATAATCAAAACGATAAGAAAACGAATCGTTTGAAGCAAAGTTTGCTGAAATGATGAAATTCACGGAAGTTTCGGAAGGACTTCAGCCATTTTATTTACAATCTCTTCACGTCACAACATTAACACACTGGGAGTATTTTCATTGGATGAAAACCTTTGCAGCCTTGAACCGTCCTTGACCACCGGTGTCTAAAACTTCGGTTAATTATGATAGTACAGATACAGCTAAGTCCACGACGGTCTATAGTTAGTATGCGCTCGGCTAAGAAGCTCATAACATTGCCATCCGGAAGTATAACGGACCAACTCACAAAACTATGTGTAATCATGAACTTTTATAGATAGAATGCGCTTGGCCAAGGAGTTTACAACATTGCCATCCGGAAGTATAACGGACCAACACACAAACTCTGTGTAACCATGAACTTTTATAGTCTGGTTAATACAGTTTAGTGAGAACAACTCACAAACGCGGATGGCAAAACCAATAACAAAGGCCTGAGTGACGTCATCTGCATACTATCTATAGTCTGGTTCATCCAGTTTAGTGAGAAGTACTCATAAACGTGGATCGCAAAAACAATAACAAAGACTTGATTGACTTCATCTTCGTTCTATCTATATATGGAGTAAATTAATGTTACTTTTTGTCCAGAATCCCCCGCTTAGCTGGAACAAACTTCGATTAATCCTAAATTATTACGATATTATAACAAATATATAGCAAATAATAGGAGCAGTAGTAGTAGAAGTAGCATTAGTGGTATAGTAGTAGCAACTGAGTAGTAGTAGTAGTAGTAGTAGTAGTAGTAGTAGTAGTAGTAGTAGTAGTAGTAGTAGCAGCAGTAGTAGTAGTAGTAGTAGTAGTAGTAGTAGTAGTAGTAGTAGTAGTACGTGTAGTACTAATAGTAATGATGATGATGATGATAATAATAGGAGCAGTAGTAGTAGAAGTAGCATTAGTGGTAGTAGTAGTAGTAGTAGTAGTAGTAGTAGTAGTATTTTTAATTCAGAAAAGTGAGTGGAGCAGGCACTTATGTTGGTAACAACAAGATATGAAGTGAGTAGAAAAGTGCCAGAAGACAATAGAGAATAAAAAAAAATGTTCGCGGCGGTGGTGGGGTTTGAACCTGCGACCTTATTGGTACGACAACTCCGCCTGGCAGGTGAGAGCGTGGCTCTACCGTGTGAGCTATCCACGAACACAAAAATATTCGTTTCAAACCCAAAGTCATTTCTAGATCCTCTCTCTCACCCACTTCTTGAGATCGCCGATTCGTTCACCACCATCGCGAAGTAATTTTGACCAGCAGTTAAGCTTAATAGCCAATATTCTCATCACAAACATATAACATAGAAACGATTGAGACATTGAGTATGCTCCGGTGTATGGGTGAATTTTTAA
>NC_088366.1:59275926-59293426 GCF_034508935.2 Berghia stephanieae | reverse complement strand
TTCTTTTCTTTTAATCGTCCTCTCTCTCTCTCTCTCTCTCTCTCTCTCTCTCTCTCTCTCTCTCTCTCCCTCTCTCTCTCTATCTCTCTCTCTCTATCTATCTATCTATCTATCTATCTATCTATCTATCTATCTATCTATCTATTTATCTATCTATCTATCTATCTATCTATCTATCTTTCTGTCTATCTATCTATCTATCTATCTATCTATCTATCCATCCATCCATCTATCTATCTATCTATCTATCTATCTATCTATCTATCTATCTATCTATCTATCTATCTATCTATATCTATCTATCTATCTATCTATATATCTAATTATCTATCTATCTATCTATCGTTCTTTCTTTCTTTTTATTTATCTAGCTCTCTGTTTGTGTGAACTTTCTATTTCAGTCTCACACCCCCTTTTTCTCCCCCCCCCCCCCTTCTCTCTCTCTCTCTCTCTCTCTCTCTCTCTCTCTCTCTCTCTCTCTCTCTCTCTTATTCGTTTTACAAGACATTGCGCAGTCACGGGTTGTTCTTATCTATATCAACAACATCCAATGTTATCTAAAGTGCTACTTGTTTTGGTATGTTAACAAATGTCAAGGACGGAGGTGTGTCGGGGTGTGTACATGAAACAGCCTTCTGATTGGTTGAAATTGTGCTATCTATGTTGTGACGTGTGAGGCAACGTTGACCTGTGTGAAGGTCATGCTTGACTGTGTGAAATATTATTCGTGCCACGAAGACAAGAATGTATGCATAAATTATGTTAATCAGCCACACGAGGAGAGTTTTTGGTAAAATAGGCGTTAGCTATAAATATTTCCACGTTTTGTTATTTTCTCCTTAAATATCTAAGTCGCATTTAAATTAATGTTTCCTTCCCGTCTATTCTAAATTTCAACTACCCCCCCCCCAACCCCTTCTTCTACTTCTTCTTCCTCCTCCTCCTCCTCCTCCTCCTCCTCCTCCTCCTCCTCCTCCTCCTCCTCCTTCTTCTTCTTCTTCTTCTTCTTCTTCTTCTTCTTCTTCTTCTTCTTCTTCTTCTTCTTCTTCTTCTTCTTCTTCTTCTCTTCCTCCTCCTACTCCTCCTCCTCCTCCTCCTCCTCCTCCTCCTCCTCCTCCTCTCCTCCTCCTCCCCCTCCTCCTCGTCCTCCTGCTCCTTTCCTCAACTTCATCATCATCATCATCATCATCATCATCATCATCATCATCATCATCATCATCATCATCATCATCATCATCATCTTTCTCCCCCCCCCCCTCCTCCTCCTCCCCCGTCCCCTCTTCCTCTTCTTCCTCCACAACCATCTTCTCCCTCTCCTCTCCTTCCTCCTATTGTTGTTGTAGCAACTGTTGTCGTTGCTACAGTTGTTGTTGTTGTTGTTGTTCTTGTTGTTGTTGTTATTATTGTAGCAGCTGCAGGAGCAGCAGTAGTAGTATTACTGTTTTTACCAACAAAGTTCTGTGATATGGAATGAGATTAGCGGAAGAGTAGCGTCCCTTGATTGGACGTCACCTTACAGAGAGAACATCAATTTGGTTTTGCGCATGCGTCTCTCTCGTCCTCGCTTTCGGTGAAGTATCTCAAGCCGCTTTCACCGGAAGCGAGGACGATAGACGCATGTGTTCAACCAACATGACGTTCTCTCTCTAATAACTTTTCCGCCGGTGACGTCCAATCAAGGGACGCTACTCTTCCGCTAATCTCATTCCCTATTGGATGAGGACACTCCACCTCCCTCGAAGTCAACGTACTTTTCTTTTTTTCTTCTATCTTTTAAAAAATGTCTTTTGCAAGTTTGACGTCAGGATGCTTCAGTTATGATAACATTGAAACAACACACACTAAGAGAACGATAAATTTAATCTTCAAGTAGCTGGTAAACCGCAGAACACATTGACTATTCCCAAAGAGTGCTTTTGACTTAGAGTTTAACCAGTAAAACTTCCATACCCCGGAAAAAAAAACTGTATTTTAAAAAAATTTGGCCAGAAAACTCGTCCTTCAAATATCTATCGATTTAAACGACCCTCATCTTGGCAAACACACTCAAACCTGGGACTTCGAGAAGTCCCAGGTTTGAATGTGTTTCCAAGATGAGAGTCGTTTAAATCGATCGATATTTGAAGGACGAGTTTTCTGGCCAAATTTTTAAATATAGTTTTCCAGGGAACGAAAAGTTAACTGGTAAATGTAACGTTTAATATGACCTCTTGTGCAACGATAAAATTAAGGACTCGTGACTTCTGACTGTTATAAAAACTTTAAGGTCAAACTTAGGGATGTAAAAGAAATGATAGCAAAAAAGAAAAAAATACAATATTGACTTCAATAATAAACGACAAATGTGACGGATTATGGCAAAATGGTATTATGCCGAGATGTATCGGAAACTGAAAAATAAATTTTAGAATTGGAATGAATAGAAAAATAAGTCTGCTTTTTTAGACGTTTGTACAGACGATACAAGTTATTTTTCATTATATTTTAATTTTGTTTTCCACGTTTATTTGTGTATTGTTGTGCTGACGAAGGGTTTGTACCCGAAACGTCCATTGTCTGTTTTGTTCCCATACGAAGCCTTTCCATTTTCACTTTTTCGTTAGTATTTTACGATCATCGGCTTCAGGCAGCCCTTACCGTTTTCGATTTAGTTTATAAAGACAAATATTAATGTGCACGTCACATGTTTCAACTGTCTTTATAAAATTGGAAATACATTAATTTAAGATACAAGTTTTGGGCTAAAATCAGGCAATGCACCCTTCCCCACCCTACACACACACACACACACACACACACACACACACACACACACACTCATACACACAAAGAAAGAAAGAAGGAAACGAAAAAAAAAAGAAGGAAAACAAAAGTGCGAACAAACAAACAAACAAACAAAAATACATGCTATACAGGAACGATTTAATTTGCCTTAAATTTAATGTAGGATTAATGGTGCAATTTTAATGACTTTGAATTTTATTGCGGATCACATCACTGTTTGGTGGAGTTTGGAAAAAAAAAAAAAAAAAAAAAAAACAACAAACAAACCGTTATTCAAATTTTGGCCAGGAAAAAACTGACTTGTCTCTAAAATATCGATCGATGAAAACCACCCTCGTCTTGTTAAAAATCTCTCAAACCTACAGTTTCAGTGAAGTCCTAGGTTCGTGACACTTACCGTAGCCATCGTTAACTTATAGATAGTATGCGCTTGGCTAAGAAGTTCACAACATTGCCATCCGGAAGTATAACGGACCAACACACAAACTATGTGTAACCATGAACATTTATAGTCTGGTACGCGGATGGCAAAAAAAAAAAAACAATAACAAAGACCAGAGTGACGTCATCTTCGTTCTATCTATAGCTTGACATTGACCAGAAAACAAATCGTTAATTGTATTCAATAGTTCAACCAATGGGATCACGACTTGTTTCCTTGAGCACTACTAACGACAACTCACGAGACGGTGCACAAACCTAGAAAATGACGTCAAGTCCCAGTGGGTTCAAGCGTAGCCATCGTCAAGTTATGGCCTGATACTGACCAAAAAATGACGTCAAAATGCCAGTCTTTTGCCACAAAAGAAAACAAATCGTGAGTTGTATTCAATAGTTCAACCAATGAAATAACTTTGTTTCCATGAGCTCTACTAATGACAACTCACTAGGCGGTGCAAAAACCAAATAATGACGTCAAACTGCCAGTCCTTTTGGATTTCAGTATCAGGCTATAACATAACGATGGCTACGGTTCTAGCGTTGCCTTTTTCAAGGACTCAACTATGCGCCGAGTCCGAGGCTCGAACTCAGGACCTTCCGATCCGAAAGCGAGTGTCATACCACTAGACCACATAGCCGAACATATAGATAGTATGCGCTTGGCTAAGGAGCTCATAACGTTGCCATCCGGAAGTATAACGGACCAACACACAAAACTGTGTGTATCCATGAACTTTTATAGTCAGGTTAATACACACCAGTGAGCATTACTCATAAACGCGGATGGCAAAAAACAATAACAAAGACCTGAGTGACGTCATCTGCATACTATCTATAGCGCATTACCAACTAAACGAAGCCACAAAACGTCCTCAAAGCGCTTTACAAGGGGTTCCATAGCCAACAGCAATACTTAACATATGGTAAGACATAGATAAACCTTGTAAGGCGATATTACAATTTTTTTTCAGACAGAGACAACGCTGTTAACGGCTATGTAGTCATTTTACAGCTTTATGCGGTAAGAGAATAATAATATAAGTAAAGAGCCTTTTCCAAGGGGACTCAATTGTGCGCCGCTCAAAGAGTGGGGGCCGAACTCTTGTCCTTCCGACCCGATGGCGAGTGTCATACGACTAGACCTCATGGCCGCACGGAACTTGTAAATAAATGCTTGTTACTGTTATATAATACACTGCAGGGCTGATTAGTAACTAATTGGCATCTGTAATATCCCTAGTCGGCGAATCCCAATTAAAGGATTAATATAATGCAAGAATTATTAGAGAAACAAAAAAAATCCACCAATAAAGCAATAAAATGATATTGATGCTATGCGTTTAGCCAAAATCCTCACAACATCCACCAGCCGGATTTAACGTACCGACGACACACAAAACTATGTGTAGCTTTGAAAGCTTTATGGTCTGATCGATGTAATTATTTTAGTGGGAACTAATCATTAAAAAAGCTGTCTAAAATTTAAAAACAAAGAACTGCGTGACTTCAATTTCGTTCCATCTATAGCTAGATAGTATGCGCTTGGCTAAGAAGCTCATAACATTGTCATCCGGAAGTATAACGGACCAACACACAAAACTGTGTGTATCCATGAACGTTTATAGTCAGGATAATACAGTTTAGTGAGCATTACTCATAAACGCGGGTGGCAAAAAAAAAAAAACAATAACAAAGACCTGGGTGACGTCAACTAAGAACTATCTATAGATAGAATGCGCTTGGCCAAGGAGTTCACAACATTGCCATCCGGAAGTATAACGGACCAACACACAAACTCTGTGTAACCATGAACTTTTATAGTCTGGTTAATACAGTTTAGTGAGAACAACTCACAAACGCGGATGACAAAAACAATAACAAAGGCCTGAGTGACGTCATCTGCATACTATCTATAGAATAAGTTTTTAAAATCTTAGTCATCCAGACATAATAACGGTTTGAGGTGAAGGGTCAAATTTTATGTGAACTTCCGTCGTACAAAAACACAGGATTACTTGATGGCTCAGTCCCTAACCATCGCTAACTTTGATAACCTGACACTGACCAAAAAATGACCACTGGCCATAAAAACAAAACAAATCGTGAGTTGTATTCAATAGTTCAACCAATGGGACCACTTGTTTCCATGAGCTCTACTAACGACAACTCACTAGGCGGTGCAAAAACCAAAAAATGACGTCAAAATGCCATTCTTTTTGGGTTTCAGTGTCAGGCTATAACTTAACGATGGCTACCCTGACACTGACCAAAAAATGACGTCAAAATGCCAGTCTTTTGCCACAAAATAAAACAAATCGTGAGTTGTATTCAATAGTTCAACGAATGGAATCACTTGTTTCCGTGAGCTCTACTAACGACAACTCACTAAACGCTGCCACAAACCCCAAAAATGACGTCAAATGATAAGTCCTAGTGGGTTCTAGTGTCAGGCTATAATTCATTTTTAGGTTTGTGGACTGCCTAATAAGTTGTCTTTAGCAGTGAGTGGTCAAGGAAACAAGTTGTTCGATTGGTTGAACTGTTGACTATAACTCGTACTTACGATTTGTTTTCTTTTGTGGCCAAAGACTGGTCTTTTGACGTCATTTGTGGGTTAGGACGTAGCCATCGTAAAGTTATAGCCTGATACTGAAACCCAAAAAGACTGGCATTTTGACGTCATTGTTTGTTTTTTGCACCGCATAGTGAGTTGTCGTTAGTAGAGCTCATGGAAACAAGTTGTTTTATTGGTTGAACTATTGAATACAACTCACGATTTGGTTTCTTTTGTGGCAAAAGACTGGAATTTTGACGTCATTTTGTGGTCAGTGTCAGGCAATAAGTTAACAATGGCTACGCTCTCTGGCAAACGTGATCTCTGTCTCGTCTTGTGACAAAAGTCAAGTAAAAAAAATGTATCTTTATAAGTTTTATATTTTTTAAATTTTTTTTCGATACTATTATCAGGTTTTGTTGTGCGGCTATGTGGTCTTGTGGTATGACACTCGCTTTCGGATCGGAAGGTCCTGGGTTCGAGTCTCGCTCGGCGCATAGTTGAGTCTTTGGAAAAGACTTTTGACTCACATTCTCTCACCGCACTCTATCTGGTGTAAAATGAGTACCTGGCCGTTAATAGCGTTGTCTCTGTCCGAAAAAATGGAATATTATATCGCCTAACAGGCGTCATGTCTCGTACTACATGTCAAGTGTTGCTGTTGGTTAGGGACACTTTGTATTACGCTTTGAGCACGTTTAGTGGATATTGCGCTATATTATAAAAGCTCAATTTTTTTTTGTTTTTTGTTTGTTTGTTTGTTTGTTTTAAGTTGATAAATTGTATTCATATTGTATAGTTTAACTATTAGTGTGTCTACCCTTAGCCATCGTTAACTTATAGCCTGACACTGACCAAAAATGACGTCAAAATGCCAGTCTTTGGGCACAAAAGAAAACAAATCGTGAGTTGTATTCAATAGTTCAACCAATGGGACCACTTGTTTCCATGAGCTCTACTAACGACAACTCACTAGGCGGTGCAAAAACCAAATAATGACGTCAAAATGCCAGTCTTTTTGGGTTTCAGTGTCAGGCTATAACTTAACGATGGCTACTGTCTACCACCCCATTAAACAAAGCTGTGACGGAAGGGTCAATTCAGGTGTCCTTGACAACAGGCCAACAAATCTTCTATTGATTTATGATAATATTTGCAATATAATGATATGGACACAGGGTTGACCTTGCGTTTGTCCTTGACCTTGGAATGGACTTGGCAAATTATTGTGTGTTTACATTATTATTATTAAAATAGACCCCCAGGGCCTGAACGAAGGCTCTTGTAATCGGATTTCATCTTGATTTTGTTGCATGTATCAGACGGTAGCAATTGGATTCAGTAGTCTGATGTCATGCCGCCCGGCAACGGCGGCCATCTTGGTTCTAAACAAAGGAAATCATTACTTTTTATTCTTCAAGCTTGCTAGAACTTGTAAAAAGTCAAAACATGATCAAATTTATGGGGTTTTTTCCCCTCTGGATACGCTTTTATGTCCGTCGGAGAAATATTTCATACGGGCGTCCGCCATTGTTCCGATAGTTTAGAGCCAGTGTTGCTAAGTTACCGTGCGTCATTAGAAAGGAAGTGACGTTACGACTGTTGACTCCTATTGATTACTACCCTTTTGATAGAACGCTAGTATAAATACTGCAAAGTATTTTTGTCCGATCTAGGAAAACATTTACCTTATTAGGATTCCAGGATTAAGAGAGGAAACATTATGTCTCCGAAAACGTTTTCCAGAGGCATCCTTTCCGGGTGTCTAAATGTCCTTCCAAACTGCCATGTTGTAAGTCCAAGACCATACCACTGTAGTATCACAAACGAACAAACAACAGACCTGTATTCTTGTACAATCGCTAGACCTACCCATACGAAGCGCCCGACGTCCTCTGTCGTTTTTGTTTGTTATTTTTGTTTGTTTTGCTTGTTTTGCTTTGTTTTGTTTTGTTTTTGTTTTTTGTTTGTTTTTTTCTTTTCTTTCGAGCTTGGAATGCCTAGGTCGAGCGGCTCTTCTCTTTTTCTTAGTATTTTGTGCGGCTATGTGGTCTTTTGGTATAATAGTATGCATGACACTCGCTTTCGGATCGGAAGGTCCTGGGTTCGAGCCTCGCTAGGCCGGCGCATAGTTGAGTCCTTGGAAAAGGTTCTTTACTCACATTCTCTCACCGTACTCAGGTGTAAAATGAGTACCTGGCCGTTAACAGCGTTGTCTTTGTCCGAAAAATTGTAATATCGCCTAACAGGCGTCATGTCCCGTCCTACATGTTAAATGTTGCTGTTGACCCGGGACCCCTTGTAAAGCGCTTTGAGCACATTTAGTGGATATGGCGCTATATAAAGCTCAATTTTTAAATTATTTTTTTAAGACCATTCCGCTATGTCACGCTGATTGTAACAAATTTATTGCTATGGAGTAAACTTTTCTTATCTCATCAATATATCTACCCGTTTAAACCAGTTGTCGGATATGATATCATAGATTTAGATAAATATCGTATTCTAAGCCTTTGATCTATGTCAACATCTGCTGGGCTCTGTAGTTATGTCATTGAAGCACGTAAATGCTGACACATAGATTGAGAGAGAGAGAGAGAGAGAGAGAGAGAGAGAGAGAGAGAGAGAGAGAGAGAGAGAGAGACAGAAAGAGGAGAAAAATAGGATATACAGCTAGTTCCAAAATAAACTAGATACAGCGGCGTGGCGTATTGACGGCGTATGGTGGTGCCATGATTAGAAGAAGAAAAAAAATTCTAAAACAGTGAACACGGTTAAGAGGAGAGAGCACATGTTAAAAACTCTCTTTTTTGGAAGGGTGGGGGAGGGGAGGGTCGATGGTTTCTACGAGTGGACAAAACTCACAAAAACAAATAATTCATGAAAACATCAAGCCACAACACTGAGATATAAGTCCCGTATGAAAAGGTCTTTGTAATTATTCTTTGTCCACCATTTAAAGGATTGGTTTTGGTCGATAATGCAATCAATATGTGATAAATGTAAATCAAAAGAGAAAAAAAAACCTATGACAGAAATTACTTACTTTTAGTACTTGTAAAGAAAATCTGCACGGCGATGTTTCATCTCTTCAAATCTTTTTATAATGTGTTTACTGAAATTTGGAATGGCATCTATTTCAGCTTTGTGAATTGACAGAATCATTAACGAATTTAACCGCTCTGTGTTTCATTGAATTTCGCAAGAAATTTTTCACTCTTTTAAGGGTGCTAAAACAACGTTCAGGATGTTAAGAATTACGATGGAAGTGGTTAAGGTCACTATAGCCTATAGATGTCCATGATTTGTCAGTGTTTGTTGTATCTGTAAAAAGTAGACAATAAAAACAAAAGAAACGTTTTTTTTTTCTAAACTAACTGTGAGCCATTCATGCCTGTCATACCATGTCACTGAAAAAGAGCGTTTTCGAGATTTCCACACCTGTGTTAATTCAAAATCAGTTGGTTGGTGAGGAACTAGTCTTTTTATTTCTAATTTGTCATCTAGTGTCGATCTCCATAACGGTCGGTGAAGTAAAGAGTCAACTTGATTCATTGCAATTCATTGTTTAACAAAACAAAACTTCAAAGTATATCTCAAATAATGGAAATCAGTGGAATACGATTAATGATTGCACAAATAAAAGGTAGATTCAGATCTTAAAGCATCACAAAGAAAAAATCACTCCACTTAAGTACTTAAAAAATCTAAAAACACACCAAAGTATAACTGTTGACAATCTTCGCTTTCTTTCTCTGACTCACACAAATACACACGCACAAACACACACACACACACACACACACACACACAAATAAACACTCATACACACGAAACCATCAACTCGGCACTACAAGCAAGAAAAATGTTGGTAAATTCGTCCACAATGCTTCGTTGCAAAGAATTACTTTATTCAATAATCGTGAAAAAGAGTTGGGGGGGGGGGGGGGTTAATATGTCATATTTTTAAGTTTTATGTTGTCTTTCTTTGCTGCTTACAAATAAACTTGACAATGATCATTGTTTTTGACAGTTAATGTAATATTTTGGATGGCCGAAGTTACCCTAATTTGGCGCATCCACCCGTCCAACGGTGGAGCTCTCAGATCCTGGCACAAGTCGAGGGGTTTTCCGCTATTTGAAGATAGTATAATTCGACCCATTTTCTCGCTCAATCAGCTGTAGCGATATTAATGGATAGAGCATTAACTGGAGCTTGGATTGCTTTGCACCACACGGTGTTTGATTTAGTCACTACTTCGCGCAGTGATGTCACCAACACACGAGTCGGCGCAGTGCGTGAATAGAGTGGAGACTAAAAAGGCAGTATGTTTTTGGCGAGTTGGCGAAAGACAGTGGAGTTAAAATTTCTCAGTTTTATTTTTAATTAAATTATGCTGTTAATGATTTTTAAAAGATTGGTACGGTGCCTGGCACCATTCGATCCAATGGCCCCACGCCACTGACTAGATATACCTTTAAAGTATTATAATAAATTATTACTATTATTATTATTATTATTATTATTATTATTATTATTATTATTATTATTATTATTATTATTACTATTATTATTATTATTATTATTATTATTATTATTATTATTATTATTATTATTATTATTATTATTATTATTATTATTATTATCATTAATATCGTCGTTACGATTGAGAGTAAATACTTTATATTTCTTGTATCGCACAAAACTACGAGTCCACAGTTCTCATTATAATATCATTTTTTCTCTCCTAAAATTCACTTTTCGGGGTCTGATCGTAGCCATCGTTATGTTATAGCCTGATACTGAATCCAAAAGGACTGGCAGTTTGACGTCATTATATGGTTTTTGCATCGCCTAGTGAGTTGTCGTTAGTAGAGCTCATGGAAACAAATCATTTCATTGGTTGAACTATTGAATACAACTCACGATTTTTTTCTTTAGTGGCAAAAGACTGGCATTTTGACGTCATTTTTTGGTCAGTGTCAGGCTATAACTCTACGAAGGCCACGGTCTGATTCATCCCGACATAATACCGTTTTGAGACGGTGAGTCACATATCTTGGGGCGGAAAATTAATTTCCGGTCCAATGGACTCTCCTTGCACGGTCCGCCAGATGTCCATGTATAGAGTTTTATCCTGGCCAATTTCGACTTCAAAATTGGCTGAATAGAACCTCAAGTGGCCAAAGACTGCTAACATTTGGCCCGTTCGAAAAACTCATCGGTTTCCATGAATAAAAAAAAAATCGACTAAACTAGAATAAAGTCAAAACTTTGTTTCTTTGTTATTTCCGTTTTAGTTTTTATGCTGTAGTTTTTGTTTTGTTTTGTTTTTTTTTTGTTTTTTTTTGTTTTTGTATTTTGTGGGGTTTTTTTTTTTGGTTTTTTGGATTTAGGTTTGTTTGTTTTTTATTAACTTCTGTTGTTTCTTTTCTAATTAAAAAAAAATATCTTATAAAAATTTGATATAGAAATGCGATTCTCTGAATGGTGATTTTGGCCATACACGTGGCCATCTGGCAGACCTGGCTCCACGGCGCTCGGGTACTTTTTTTTTTTTTTTTTTTTTTTTTTCCTTTCTTTCTTTATTATCATTGGCATGGCGGGTACACTCAACAGTCGACAGTCCCTGTAGGTGGTCAATGGTCAAAAGGGTGGGGGCTGGTCAGTGGGTCATTGAACGCTTTGAAGGCAGGACAGGACGACTTGGAAACGTGATAATAATAAAAAAGGAAAATCTACGGAAGACACATTTTCACTCCGTCAAGGCCAAGGTCACAATCACAATGCCTAACCCTTTTGTCAGCGGTTTTTTTTTTGTTTTGGTTGTTTTTGTTTTTTAAGGGTTTTACGGCGCTTGCAACACATTTAGGTTATATCAGCGCCAGTAAAAATTGAAGAAAATGGGATAGTAAAAAGTTCTAGAATTACAATTAAAGCGCCCAAGAAAAAGTAAGACAAAGGGGAACTGGGAACAAATCGGGATCAGATGTAGATTCCAAGAGCGCACCACCAATGTATTTAATTTGAGATTACGTATAAGTCTCATCCGGACACAAAGACAAAATCCAACACAAAGAGGAATACACTCAAATGCTTACATTACACATTGAAAATAACAAATATACTAATACATAACAGAGAGATGATTTACAAGCAAAAAAATAACATCTCCCAAAACAGTAACTATGCATTTGACTGTTTCCTTCCCAGCCAGGACTCCAACCAGGGCCAGGACAAAACCAAGTAATCTCATTCCAAGACAAAGACAGAAAGAAAGTTGGAAAACAGATAAAAGAGGATAGAAGACACTCAGTAAATACCTCCCTGCCCACTATGGGAGTCGGCGGGGTTAGACAAGAGACAAACTTGTATTGTGCGGCTAAGTGGTATGAGATTCGCTCGGCGCATAATTGAGTCGTTGGATGGAGAAGGCTCTTTACTCACATTCTCTCACCGTACTCAGGTGTAAAATGAGTACCCGGCCGTTAACAGCGTTGTCTCTGTCCAAAAAAAAATGTAATATCGTCTAATGGGCGTCATGTTCCGTCCGATATGTTAAATGTTGCTGTTTGCCAATGACCCCTTGTAAAGCGCTTTGAGCACGTTTAGTGGATATTGCGCTATATAAAAGCTCTATTTGATTCTCACCAAAAAAAATGTGTCACTTGATCGCCAAATCATGACTTTTCTTACTGTTGTTTTCAAAACAGTGAAAATCTACGGCGTATCCGCTTCATTAAATGTGACCCTTCGCCTCAAAACGGTATTAAGTCGGGTTGATTAAGATGTTGAAAATTAAATCTATAGCCAGAAATATCAGATTTATGTTGAGTTTGTATGTTTTATTGAAGAGAATGGATACCATATTTTAGGGTGTTAATGCCAACAATTTGTATTTTTGACCAGTTTAACATTTAATTCAGATTTTAAGCATCTGGTTCGTTCCGACATAATACCGTTTTGAGACGATGGGTCACAAATTACAGGTTACTTTAACTATCTCTCCTTATCATTGTGACGAGCGATTTTCTTTCACTGCGTGATTTATTTATCATTCGTCATCGTCTCGTTCAAAACCACTTCAAACCTAGTGGACGAGACATATATATTTGCCAAGGCAGATTAACACCTCAAGTAAGATAATCAAAACATGGACAGCCTTTCTCCAATAAAGCTCCAAATCTTTCTAACGGAAATTCTCGTCGTTAGGTGGGAAACATTTCCATTGTATAAAACGGAACACTCACTCTCAGCTTAAGGCTTATTTACATGTTCAAATTGTCTGCCCATTGTATTCATGCCACCTGCTAATTACCTTTCCCAAACAAGTCTCCAACGTCCCTATGCCCTGAGGTCTTGTCTCGTTCAAGAGTAGCTAAATTACAATTAAGGTCTAGCTCTCCGGTAATTCTCCGTTATTCTTTCTTACCAAAGCATCTGGATATCATTGGCTATCTAAAACAGGAACATTCTTCTGATTGGCTATTCCCCATAATTCATTTCACAAAACTCAAATTCATATCTGAATCTAATCACACACACGCTAAGAAGCCCAAGAGAAAAGAGCTATCTCTCCAATTTCAAACTTGTAAAAGTTTGTCTATCTCGGCTGGAGGTAAAATGAATTATTGGTTAACATTCAAAGTGGAACGAGATATTACTGTAAATTCAATTTAATCTGTTATTAATATTATAGTTGTGTATATATTTTAAGTGTGCTATTCCATGGATGTTCGTAAGTTGGAATACCTGTACAAAACTATATCTATATGTATCTTATTTTATAGTTAACAGTTGTTGATGATCTATGTTATTATTTTATTTATATTCAATATGTATATTGCTTGAATGTCTGTACCCCACCGCCAATCGCCGCCACACATCATAACCCCAATTATAATTAATAAAAATAAATAAAGAAATACCAGGGACACAACCCTGTTAAATTCTCATCATGTAAGATAGCTCGACTGTCAGTTGATGTTTAAAATATAAACTAACTACCATTATCATGGAGTTACTGCTTCTCCTTGCCTTTGTCGGCAAATAAAGGCTATTATGATGTGTCGCTCAAGGACGATTCGGTGGCGAAAGACAAACTCGATTGGCTCTAAGACCTTGTTGTTTTAACTCTCAAATTGAAGGTCCTGACCATTTTCCTGGTCCTTTTCCGTGTCGTTGGAGCACCCAGTTGTGCCGAATCCCTGCATCCCAGTCCTTGAACAGCGGTAAACCCCTGATGTCAGCCTGACTACAACACACTGTTGTGATGTCCAGAAAACTCTGCAAAGCAGGCGCCAACCCTGGAACTAGCTGATACATTTGCCTCAGTCAAGCAAGCCGACGGGATAAAGATAAGCCAAACGGGCTTATACCATTTTCAAATGTATTTTCCACGGACACAAGTGATTAAAAACTAACTTAATCAATCAATCATAAATGGATCGATTAATAAAACAATAGATAACTAAACAATAAATTAGATCCACTCAATTAGAGCTATTCTTCCTGATATTAAATAAATACTTATTCTTTCTATCCTTTCCTGTAACAATCTAATTAAACTTTATGTATAGAATTGTTATTATTGCATTGGGCGTTACTATTGTCTTGACTCACTTGTTATTAATACAATTAAGTTATAAGGGATCCTAAGGCAATTCTTGATCTCCCCTAGATTAAACCTGAGCCGTTTGTGATATAGGTTGTGTGTGGTGCAGCTGGTAACGAGAGCCATAGCGCGCATACTAGTTCGAATCCAGACCATTGAGCTATCGGTTGGACTCGATCCCACAACAATAACACACAACCCGCCACAATCATCATCTTCATTATTTTTATAGAAAATTCATACCTATCCAAACCAAAGACAAAGACATTTTTCTCTCTCAATTACAATAGCAAAAACGCAAAGTAAAATATACAATCTCTACAATAAAGAGCAATATTCTGATAGTTATTTATTTTTTTAAAAAAAAAAGCTTAATCTTTAACAATTGTTGATAATAAAACCATGACTTTTCTTATCGTTGTTTCCATGCCATCTGACATTTAAACCAGGACTTTTCTTGTCTTCATTTCCATGCCGCCCGACATAATTTTAAGCCATGACTTTTCTTGCCTTCATTTCCATGCCGCCTGACATTTTAAACCATGACGTTTCTTGTTGTCATTTCCATGCCGCCTGACATTTTAAACCATGACTTTTCTTGTCTTCATTTCCATGCCGCCTGACATTTTAAACCATGACTTTTCTTGTCTTCATTTCCATGCCGCCTGACATTTAAACCATCACTTTTCTTGTCTTCATTTCCATGCCGCCTGATATTTTAAACCATGACTGTCTTGTTGTCAGTTCTATGCCATCTGATATTTTAAACCATGACTTTTCTTGTCTTCATGTCCATGCCATCTGACATTTAAACCATGACTTTTCTTGTTGTCATTTCCATGCCGCCTGACATTTTAAATCATGACTTTTCTTGTTGTCATTTCCATGCCATCTGACGTCATTTAAACCATGACTTTTCTTGTTGTCATTTCCATGCCATCTGACGTCATTTAAACCATGACTTTTCTTGTTGTCATTTCCATGCCATCTGACGTCATTTAAACCATGACTTTTCTTGTTGTCATTTCCATGCCATCTGACGTCATTTAAACCATGACTTTTCTTGTTGTCATTTCCATGCCATCTGACGTCATTTAAACCATGACTTTTCTTGTTGTCATTTCCATGCCATCTGACGTCATTTAAACCATGACTTTTCTTGTTGTCATTTCCATGCCATCTGACGTCATTTAAACCATGACTTTTCTTGTTGTCATTTCCATGCCATCTGACGTCATTTAAACCATGACTTTTCTTGTTGTCATTTCCATGCCATCTGACGTCATTTAAACCATGACTTTTCTTGTTGTCATTTCCATGCCATCTGACGTCATTTAAACCATGACTTTTCTTGTTGTCATTTCCATGCCATCTGACGTCATTTAAACCATGACTTTTCTTGTTGTCATTTCCATGCCATCTGACGTCATTTAAACCATGATGTAAGGTTCAATTTAATATACGAAAACAGTTAAAAATAGACCTTTCGGGATTCCCCTTTATCAACAAAACAGAATGAATAATAAAAACTACAGAAGAATGAGATAATGTGGTAGTGGCGTTGTTAAGATGAATAAACAATAACATTGTTTTTTGTTTATTCATCTTAACAACGCCACTACCACATTATCGTATTCGTCTGTCGTGTTTCATTCATCCTGTTTTGTTGATAAATGGGAAACCCGAAACGTCCATTTTATCTGTTTTCGTATATTAAATTGAACCTTACATTCAATTTCACATTGCTATTTATTTCTTCGAGCTTCGAGCAGCAACGTTTAAGTTGCTGTTGGCAAGTAGAGAATCCAATGCTCGATAAAGGAAGCCAACGATATTTGGGCAAAACAAAGATAAAGGAGGTTTATCGGAAAATGTTATAAGTAGCCGCGACTGTGTGTCTATGCGGTGTTGTGATATGACACTCGCTTTCGGATGGATCGGAAGGTCCTGAATTCGAACCTCTCTCCGCGCAAAGTTGAGTCCTTGGAAAAGGCTCTTTACTCACATTCTCTCACCGTACACAGGTGTAAAACGAGTACCTGGCCGTTAACAGCGTTGTCTCTGTCCGAAAAACGACTGACATGTGTGTAGACCAAACATTGCCTTATTGTACTAAGGAAACATGACCAAGCCAACTATCACTAAACTACTAAACTAACAATGTCTTCTGCCAGTTATTAACTCACTCAATCCTAGAGATTTTTGCTACTTTCCTAAATTGGAAAAAAAATGTATTAAAAATGAGCATGTGCATAGATATTTTTATTCAGCTATCATTAACATGTAAAAATTTAAAAAACATTAGCTTTGATACTAGATACGCCTATATTTTGTCTCAGTAAAATGTAATAAATAGGCATGGGGTAAAAGTAACCCCGGGTAAACAACGGTGTTAGTGTTGAGTGAGTTAACCCCAGCCAGTGAAAAACTCTCCTGACCTCTCGTTCTCTCTCCCCTGGAGATCACAGTAATCCGAATATTATTATTGTAATATTTACGTAGGTAGTTCATACCATGGAATGACCTGGAGTGACCAATGTCCTGTACACCAAATTAAAACGCTTTTTTTATATTAACTTAACTTGAGCTTTTATATAGCGCAATATCCACTAAACGTGCTCAAAGCGCTTTACAAGGTGTCCCTAGCCAACAGCAACACGCAACATGTAGGACGTAACATGACGCCTGTGAGGAGATTTTACATATGTAATATTTTTCGGACAGAGACAAGGCTGTTAACGGCCAGGTACTCATTTTACACCTGAGCACGTTGAGAGAATGTGAGTAAAGAGCCTTTTACAAGGACTCACCTATGCTCCGAGCTAGGCCCGAACCCAAGACCTTCCGATCCGAAAGCGAGTGTCATAACACTAGACCACATCCGGACCTTTTCAGATTTTCATCTCACAACAGTGTCTGTTTCCTTGTGCGTTAAGATGAAAATTTCTTTGAAGTCGTATACTTACTTATCATCTTGGTTCCTTGGTGGTGCAAAAGGTGCCAAAAAGAACTGAGAATGTTTGACAAGTTGAGGGTTATATGAATTCGTTAACGTTTTTAGCCCCCCCCCCCCCCACCCCCACCCCACCACGGGGGGGGGGGGAAT
>NC_088366.1:59253426-59265926 GCF_034508935.2 Berghia stephanieae | reverse complement strand
AGTATGCGCTTGGCTAAGAAGCTAATAACAATGCCATCCGGAAGTATAACGGACCAACACACAAAACTGTATGTATCCATGAACGTTTATAGTCAGGTTAATAAAGTTCAGTGAGCATTACTCATAAACGCGGATGGCAAAATGCAATAACTTTACGATCGCTACGATGTGTATGGAGAAAAAATTCCATGGAGGCTAAAAATTACACATGTCACCGGTAGACTAATATTACGGTGCGTTCGTTGTATTGTGTCGGTGGAAATTTCCCACTTTCTCTGTAACATTATTACTCTCTCTCTCTCTCTCTCTCTCTCTCTCTCTCTCTCTCTCTCTCTCTCTCTCTCTCTCTCTCTCTCTCTCTTTCTCTGTGTGTGTGTGTGTGTGTGTGTCTCTCTCTCTCTCTCTCCCTCCCTCTCTCTCACTCTCTTTCACCTCAACTCAATTTTCTTTCTGACTTCCTCTATCTCTTTATTTACTTTTTTAAACCAGAGCTCTCTCTCTCTCTCTCTCTCTCTCTCTATATATATATATATATATATATATATATATATATATATATATATTCATCTTCTATCTATTTATCTCTCTATCTCACTCTATATCTCTCTCACTCTCTCTCTCTCTCTCTCTCTCTCTCTATCTATCTATCTATCTATCTATCTCTCTCTTTCTTTGTGCGTGTGTGTGAGAGATAGAGTGTGTGTTTGTGTGTGTGTGTGTGTGTGTGTGTGTGTTTAGAGACAACAAATGACACAATATGTGACTCTTCGTCTCAAAACGGTATTATGTCGGAACGAACCAGATGCTTAAAAGCCGAAATAAATGTTAAACTGGTCAAAAATACAAATTGTTGGCATTAACACCCTAACATATGGTATCCATTCTCTTCAATAAAACATACAAACTCAACACAAGTCTGATTTTTCTGGCTATAAATTCAATTTTCAACATCTTAACCAACCCGACTTAATACCGTTTTGAGGCGGAGGGTCACTTATGGGATGATGAAACACCTTGTTAAAATTACAGTAGGCGACCCAATGCCAAAGGTATGCGGCTAGACTTTTCCATTCATTCGCCTTATTAGATAGAAGCTTTTTACGTTACCGTAACCTGACCCAGTTTTCCAGTTACCTGCCTTCAGGCAACACGCTCACTTAAGTACAATCCGGGTGTGATCAATAGATGCTATGCGCTAAGCCAGAAGGCTCACAACAATCCGCCTGCCGGATATAACGCACCACCACACAGAACAATGTGCAACTTTAAACGTTTATAGATAGAACGAAGTTGATGTCACTCCAGTCTTTGTTATTGTTTTTTGCCATCCGCGTTTATAAATAACTCACTAAACTGTATTAATCATACTATAAACGTTTAACGTTACACATAGTTTTGTGTGTTGGTCCGTTATACTTCCGGTAGGCAATGTTGTGAGCTTCTAAGCCAAGCGCATACCGATATATATTCAATATAACGAGAACTACTCATAAAAATGGCTGGCTAAAAACAATAACAAAGAGCTGAGTGACGTCAATATCATTTTATTTATAGATAGTTCGAAGATGACGTCACTCAGGTCTTTGTTATTGTTTTTTGCCATCCGCGTTTATGAGTAATGCTCACTGAACTGTATTAACCCGACTATAAACGTTCATGGATACACACGGTTTTGTGTGTAGGTCCGTTATACTTCGGGATGGCAATGTTATGAGCTTCTTAGCCAAGCGCATACTATCTATAGACAATGTGCGCTTGACTAAGAAACTCACAACATTGCCATCTGGAAATATATCGGACCAACAGACAAAACTGTGTTCCTTGTTCTTGTTTTATTTGTTTCATATTTTAATCAGTTAGTATTTTTTTTTCTTCGTCTTAATTTCCGTTATCTAAAACTTTTAGAATTTTCAAGTACTAAAGGACTACCTATATATATATATATATATATATATATATATATATATATATATAGTATGCGCTTGGCTGAGAAGCTCATAACATTGCCATCCGGAGGTATAACGGACCAACACACAAAACTCGGTGTAACCATGAACTTTTATAGTTTGGTTCATACAGTTCAGTGAGAATAACTCACAAACGCGGATGGCAAAATATAACAACAAAGGCTTGAGTGACGTCATCTTCGAACTATCTATATATATATATATATATATATATATATATATATATATATATATATATATATATATATATAGAGCCAGGTAATCGTCAATTCCTGAGTTGAGTGAGACATTTAGTCTCACAACTGAAGCTCTGTTCAACAGTGCTTTACCTTGCTGAAATACGATACGAGAAAACGAAACTCACATACTATCGTCTTTTATTAGTTATCTTTTCTTAGACCCCCAATTTTACCAATCGTATTCCTCTAATAAGTCTAATGAGTACTTTCCGATACTAGACTAGCGTCCTATCCAAATGATAGCAAGCAATTGCTATTGTCCGTTCCACGCTATAGAAACTGAGATAAACTCCATCCCCGTGGGCCTATTGGCTCTGAAGGGCTTTTTTATGTACCTATAGATAGTATGCGCTTGGCTAAAAAGTTCATAACATTGTCATCCGGAAGTAACAGACCAACACACAAAACTATGTGTAATGATGAACTTTTATAGTATAGATAATACCGTTTCGTGAGAATTACTCATAAACGCGGATGGCAAAAAAAAAAACAATAACAAAGACCAAAGTGACTTCAAGTTCATTCTATCTATCTATATATTATATTATGTGCTCCCAATGTTCCATATTTTTCTTTCTGCGCTGTAAATTGAAACCAGAAACCGAAACCTACATAAATACGTTATTTATTACACAGAAGTCATTCTATTTATATCCAAACATCAATTATAATAAGATTAGATCGTGAAACACACACAAATAAAGACACTGGATTTTGCTGACGAAGCAAAAAATTAATCTACGTGTGTTACAATTCGTGCACTCTATAAATAATAATTGATAACAAATGCAAAGCCGAGTCACACAGATACACGGCTAGGATTGGGAAAGTTAAAAATAGCAACACAGAGATACACGGAAAGGATGAAGAAAATTTTAAAATAGCCTGGATTTGCCATAATGTGTGTTATCAGAGAAATGTCTATGTAGGCCATACATTCATACTCACCCACTCATAACCGATGAAATAAAACCCTTTATATGCACAGCTGGTTTTCTTTTAAATAGCACGTTCGTCTGAATTGCAACTTCGTTTAAATGGTAATTTCTAATGAATCAGAAATCCTATATATATATACAAACAAACAAACACACACACACATAATATATATATATATATATATATATATGTATATATATATATATATATATATATATATGTGTGTGTGTGTGTGTGTGTGCGTGTGTGTGTGTGTGTGTGTGTTGGTACTTGTAGGTACGAGAGTGCTCGATAATATTGATTAGAGCATATAAAATAAATAAATAAAAACACCTACAATATTCTGTGGATATTATATATATATATATATATATATATATATATATATATATATATATATATATATATATATATATATATATATATATATATATATATATTATTTATTTATAAAGTTAAGCATTTCATAGTGCAATATCCAACAGAGACAACGCTGCTAACAGCCATGAACTCATCTTACACCCGAAGACGGTGAGAAAAATGTGTGTAAAAATGTTACACCCAGGCTGCCACTGTTTTGACCTAACCGTTTTCATTAACAAAAAACAAAACAAAAAACAAACAAACAAAACAAAAAAAAAAAAAAAAAAAAAGAAAGAAAATGAACTTCGGTGAATGCGGTTACTGTTGTCTTAGTTAAAATTAAAAGATATGGTGCAAGCCTTTATAAAAACATAGAAAACACAATTCGGGCGTACGCTGACAAAACTTCTGAAAATACTCTCTCTGGTTTTGAGTGTTTTTGACAAGCTAGTTACCTGAAAATGACGGCATTATGTCGTAGCCTTCGTTAACTTACGGCCTGACACGGAAGTCATCGTTAACTTATGGCCTGACACCGTAGCCATCGTCAACTTATGGCCTGACACCGTAGCCATCGTCAACTTATGGCCTGACACCGTAGCCATCGTCAACTTATGGCCTGACACCGTAGCCATTGTCAACTTATGGCCTTACACCGTAGCTATCGTCAACTTATGGCCTTACATCGTAGCTATCGTCAACTTATGGCCTGACACCGTAGCCATCGTCAACTTATGGCCTTACACCGTAGCTATCGTCAACTTATGGCCTGACACCGTAGCCATCGTCAACTTATGGCCTGACACCGTAGCCATCGTTAACTTATAACCTGACACTGACCAAAAATGGCGTTAAAATGCTAGTCTTTTGCCACAAAAGAAAACAAATTATAAGTTGTATTCAATAGTTCAACCAATGAAATAACTTGTTTCCTTGAGCTCTACTACCGACAACTCACTAGACGCTATTAAAAAATGCGTCAAACTGCCAGTCCTAGCAGGTTCTTGTGTCAGGCTATATGTTAACGATGGCTGCGGCCTGACATTGACCAAAAAAATGACGTAAAAAGACAAGTCTTTGGTCGCAAAAGAAAACAAATCATGAGTTGTATTCAATAGTTCAACCAATGGAATCCCTTGTTACATTGATCACTACTAACGACAACTCACAAGACACTGCTCAGCCATAAAAATGACGCCAAAATATAAGTCCTAGTGGGTCTTAGAGTAGCCATCGTTAACTTATAGCCTGACACTGACCAAAAAATGACGTGAAAATGCCAGTCTTTGCCACAAAAGAAAACAAATCGTGAGTTGTATTCAATAGTTCAACCAATGGGACCACTTTTTCCATGAGCACTACTAACGACAAGTCACTAGGCGGTGCAAAAACCAAATAATGACGTCAAAATGCCATTCTTTTTGGGTTTCAGTGTCAGGCCGTAGCCATTGTTATGTTATAGCCTGATACTGAAATCCAAAAGGACTGGCAGTTTGGCGTCATTATTTGGTTTTTGCACCGCCTAGTGAGTTGTCGTTAGTAGAGCTCATGGAAACAAGTGGTCCCATTGGTTGAACTATTGAATACAACTCACGATTTGTTTTCTTTTGTGGCAAAAGACTGGCATTTTGACGTCATTTTTTGGTCAGTGTCAGGCTACAGATAGTCTGAAGATGACGTCACTCAGGCCTTTGTTATTGTTTTTGCCATCCGCGTTTGTGAGTTGTTCTCACTAAACTGTATTAACCAGACTATAAAAGTTCATGGTTACACAGAGTTTGTGTGTTGGTCAGTTATACTTCCGGATGGCAATGTTGTGAACTATCTATCTATCTATAAGTTAACGATGGCTACGCTCGAACCCGGGACCTTCTGGGTCTCAGTGCAATGCCTTAACCACTCGGCTACTTTGCCCAGGTACACACGCCCCGGTGTACCACGCGAGAATGACTGACGTACGCGAGGTACACTCGAGAGTTAGTCTCGCGGCCGCGAAGTTAACTCTAGAGTCTGTGCGCGTACGCCAATTTAACTCTAGAGACTTTTTTTTGAAACCATCCTAAAATTTGACTTTGCCTTATTACCGATAAAAATTTTTGTCTAAATTTTAAAAAAGGACAAAACAACGGCTTCACAAAGTAAGAGATGAATTCACAGTATTTCCAAAAAATGTTTTTTTTAAATCTAGTGCTGACACGGTAGTGTCGGTGTAACACGCAAGAATGACTCTACCAAAAAAAGACTCTAGAGTTAAATTGGCGTACGCGAGGCACACTCTAGAGTTAGTCTCGCGTCCGCGAGGCTAACTCTAGAGTCTGTCTCGCGTACGCCAATTTAACTCTAGAGTCTTTTTTTTTTTTTTGGTAGAGTCATTCTCGCGTGGTAAACAGGCATAATACCGTTTTGTCACATGTAGGGTCCGAGGACTTCATCGCTGGTTGGGTCACAATTTAAGTCTGATGTCCCGATGACCTTTCTGCCCTCACTCAACTCACTTCGCGTAGCCACAGATTACACAGTAAGTAGTCTGTGCGTAGTACCTTCCATATATCACGGAAATCTCAGAAGTCGGCAGTTCAGCGGTCACCACCAATGGAAAATTTTGGCTCGATCGAGTATGTTCTCCCGTCTCCCCTTCCCTGTTTTTATCAACTCCCTCACACAGCTGGAACGCGTCCAGCCGCTCCTACCGTCCTTCCACCCTTCCCTCCTCCCACTGGTCATTCGATCTGGTATTTATTGTGACCTATCGTCTCTAAATGCTACTTCTTATTCTTCATCTTCTTGGTGGTCGCTGTAGTAGCCCCTAATTAAATAGATGATCCGGACCACGGTTCTCATTTATGAATTCACGACACACACACATACACACACACACACACACACACACACACAAACTCACTCACATATTTATAATACAAACTGTGATCATTTCAACCCTTCTGATATTTTTTCAACGCTTCCAGGACCTTTTCAAATTCTGTATTGTTTTTAGTTTCTATCAACTCCTGAGGAAGTTCATTCCATCAAAGAATGGTAGAGGGAAAGAAAAGAGTGGAGGCGGGTACGGGTGTCTGTTCTCGTTATTCCACTTGATAGTTTGATATCGTATCCGGTTGTTAGTTACTATAGATAGAATGAAGTTGACGTCACTCTGGTCTTTGGTTTTTTTTTTTGCCTTCCGCGTTTATGAGTAATTCTCACTAAACTGTATTAACCAGACTATAGATAGAATGCGCTTGGCCAATGAGTTCACAACATTGCCATCCGGAAGTATAACGGACCGACACACAAACCATGTGTTACCATGAACTTTTATAGTCTGATTAATACAGTTTAGTGAGAACAACTCACAAACGCGGATGGCAAAAACAATAACAAAGGCCTGAATGACGTCATCTTCGAACTATCTATAGATAGTATGCAGATGACGTCACTCAGGCCTTTGTTATGGTTTTTGCCATCCGCGTTTGTGAGTTGTTCTCACTAAACTGTATTAACCAGACTATAAAAGTTCATGGTTACACAGAGTTTGTGTGTTGGTCCGTTATACTTCCGGATGGCAATGTTGTGAACTCCTTGGCCAAGCGCATTCTATCTATAAACGTTTAAGGTTACACGTAGTTTTGTGTGTTGATCGTTTAGTCTTCCGGATGGCAATGTTGTGAGCTTCTTAGCCAAGCGCATACTATCTATAATATTATGTCGGGATGATCCAGAAGCTAAAAATAAGGGATTTTAAAGTTATAATTTTTTTTAAAATTTTATCTTATTTTTTTAATTTTTCTTTTTTGTCAGTTTAAGAAATTACATTTATCTCCTCAATCATAATATACTTTTATGCAGGTCTGATAACCCAATTCTTATTACGGGCTCATTGTCGCAACGGAAATCTTTCACGCAATACACAGTATTGTCCATTACAACAATGTTAAACTAAGCCCATAATGGCGTTCGGTTTATCAGACCTTCGAATATGTGCACGTCGTCCTCAATAAAACATAAAGAACTGAATAAGTGTAAATGAAAGGTACCAGACAAAGAAAGAAAGAAAAATACAAGAAAAAAATAAAAACATCCCAAAAATTAAACTTAAAAACTTGACGCAAGTCTCATATTTTTAATCATAATTTCATTTCTTTTCTTTTCTTTTTTTTTTTTTTTCATCTAAACCACCTCGATAAATTACCGTTTTGAGACGATGGGTATGTCCTCAATAAAACATAAAGCACTGAATAAGTGTGTATGAAAGCTTCCCTTAATAAACGACATAAATAACCTCCTTTGGAGCATACTATTTCCTGCCGGCATCAATGTTTTGTTTATTCATCTTAACAACACCACTACCACATCGTCTCATTCATCTGTAGTGCTTCCTTCATCTTGTTTGTTGATAAAGGGGAAACCCGAAACGTCCATTCTATCTGTTTTCGTAATTAAATTGAAGCTTACGTTCAATTGCGCATTGTTATTTATTTCCTCGAGCTTCGAGCAGCAACGTTTACATTAATAAACGACATAAGGCTAGACTACATTTGTGACCCACCGTCCCTAAACGGTATTATGTCGGGATGACTTGGGTGCAAAAAAAATGAATTTATTGACGAAAACATGAAACTTGGGGTTTGTTTCAATTTGTTATGTTACAGAATGAAGACAATTTCTCACAATGCAAAAGCTCAAAAATTGGTATTTACTATCAATTTAATTCTAAAGTCACTTTTCGGGGTTCAATTCACACCGACATAATACCGTTTCGAGACGAAGGGTCACAAATTTCTTTTCAGGGATCGGCTAATTGAAAACAATAACATTATAATCCTTTCTATTACTACAGCTCATTGAGATTGTGGATGATTACGTGGGAGATTAGAGGGGGTCCCGATAGTTCAGTTGGTAGAACACTCGCTTACCTCATACGCAAAATGTTTGTTTTTTGGTCTTCTTTTTTGTGTTCTTGTTGTTTGTTTGTTGTTTTTTTTTTTTTCTTTCTTATTTTTTTTTTTTTTTTTTACTTTAACAGAACTGTCAGTTTTTAAGGAATGCTCGTATATGTCGTTATTTCTTTTTAACTGTGAAAAAAATGTAGAAAATGAAAGGTTTCATGGTGTGTATGTCATAAAAGTATCACATTGTAGGTAAAGAGTAAATTAATGCATCTGAAGATTTACGAGCTGTGGGATCGGTCATGCGTGACGTCAATTTGGAAGGTCTGATGATGAAAGCGTGTATGTTCCTTTCTTCACTTTCTTCCAAAACTGAATGAAGATGATGAAATCGTGTATGGCCCTTCATTTTCTTCCAAAACCCGAGAAAATGATGAAATCGTGTATGTTCCTTTCTTCATTTTTTTCCAAAACTGATGAAGATGATGAAATCGTGTATGTTCATTCTTCATTTTTTTTCCAAAACCCAAGAAGGTGATGAAATCGTGTACATGTTCCTTTCTTCACTTTCTTCCAAAACCCATGAAGATGATGAAATCGTGTACATGTTCCTTTCTTCACTTTCTTCCAAAACCCATGAAGATGATGAAATCGTGTATGTTCATTCTTCATTTTTTTTCCAAAACCCATGAAGATGATGAAATCGTGTACATGTTCCTTTCTTTATTTGCTTCCAAAACTGATGAAGATGATGAAATCGTGTACATGTTCCTTTCTTCACTTTCTTCCAAAACTCATGAAGATGATGAAATCGTGTACATGTTCCTTTCTTCACTTTCTTCCAAAACTCATGAAGATGATGAAATCTGTTGGGTTTTGTTTTGTTTTTGTTTTTGTTTTTTTTTGTTTTGTTTTGTTTTTTCTCGGGGAGGGACTATAGATGGAATGAAGTTGACATCATTCAGCTCTTTGTTTTTGTTTTTAGCCAGTTTTTTTAAAAATGAGTAGTTCTCACTAAATTGTATCAATCAGACTATAAACGTTCAAGGTTGCACATTGTTCTGTATGTTGGTTGGTACGTTGTCTCCGGCTGGCGGGTGTTATGAGTTTGTTTGTTTTGTTGTTTTGTTGTTTGTTTGTTTTTTTTGTTTTGTTTTTTGTTTTTTTTTTTTTTTTTGTTTTTTTTTTTTTTTTGGATAAACTCAATGCATCAATATAAAAACATTTGAATTAACTTTTTTGTTGAAATAATAATAATAATAATAATAATAATAATAATAATAATAATAATAATAATAATAATAATAATAATAATAATAATAATATGTGACCCGCCGCCTCAAAGCGGTACAATGTCGGGGCAGACTAAATGCTGGAAACAATTTAATATAAACGTTTGGCAGAATTCTTTTTATTATGATAGAGAACATTTCACATTGCAAAAATCTCAAAGTTCGTATTATTTCTTATTACATACTTTATTTCTAAAGCCACTTTTCTGGGTTCAATTAATCTCGACATAATACTGTTTTGAGACGGCAGGTCACGTTTGTATCAATGGATAATTTTCGGATAATTCAATACTTAATCAAGTTTCTATATTTGTTACCGCGTGTGAGGCCACCATTGAATAGGTCATCGACTGTTGGGACAAATCAATACCAACACTATGGACAGTCAGTTATGGTTCGTTTTGCCATGTTTGTACGCACGAACGATACCTGAATCGAACACGTTTGGTCTGCATGATTATTTACCACGAACATCAAATCATAATAATTTGATCATAAGAAAGCCTCGAGCGATACCAAGCCTGTTAGACGAAAACAAATACGAGGAGTACGAGAAATTAAATGAATATCCTATTTTGTATTGCTGTTCTTAACAAAGTAGATATTATTATTTACTTCTGACAAGAAATTAGAAAAAATAGAAATAGAAATAGAAATTCATATTTTAAAAAGATAACTGTTTAATGTGTACCAGCTTGTCGGCGGTTCTTGAAAGCGAAACAGATCATAATCTTTTCACTGAATTCTCAATTATATTAACTCACTCAATCCTAGAGATTGTTGCTACTTTTCAAAATTGGAGGAAAAAAAATGTATTAAAAATGAGCATGTACATAGATAGATAGTTTTATTCAACTATCATTAACATGCAAAAACTAAAAACATTAGCTTTGTAATAAATAGGCACGAAGTAAAAGTAACCTGGGTGTTAGGGTTCAGTGAATTAACGGTTTGTTAGATTGAAAGTCTTTTATTCCCCGACATGTCACTGCTTTATGACCATTATCATATTATTATATTGAGCATTTATATAGCGCAATATCCACTTAACGTGCTCAATGCGCTTTTCAAGGGGTCCCTGGTCAACAGCAACATTTAACATGTAGGACGAGACATGACGCCTGTTAGGCGATATTACAATTTTTCGGACAAAGACAACGCTGTTAACGGCCAGGTACTCATTTTATACCTGAGTACGATGAGAGAATGTGAGTAAAGAGTCTTTTCCAAGGACTCAACTATGCGCCGAGCGAGGCTCGAACCCAGGACCTTCCGATCCGAAAGCGAGTGTCATACCACTAGACCACATAGACAACATATTATTATTATTATTATTATTATTATTATTATTATTATTATTATTATTATTATTATTATTATTATTATTATTAATGGTGATTCGTTCGAAGTCGCCTCTGCTCGTTTCGTTCGGTGATTTTGTGATTCGTATTATGATTTGCAAATAATAATAATAATAATAATAATAATACTTTATTGCATCCCAAAAAGGAAATTTTTTGTACAGACGTGTTATAATTTACATAATAAGATAAAAATACAATGGAAATAGGATGTATAATATATGAAAAAGGAGTAGCTCCATAACCAGAGCTGCGCTTTATAATATGAATAATTTCAACACTGTAAAATAGTCAAAACTGTCACTATAAATTAAAAATTGAAAAGATTGCAAAACAAATAAATTCATAATTTAATATTTACATTTTTTGAAAGTAAAAATGCGAAATAATTGTATAAAATGATTATTGCTTGTTGTTATAAAGCCTAATACTGGACGGCAGAAATGATTTTCGGTGTCTCTCTGTTTTCGTTGAAATAGAGAAAGGGCGACCACTTCTTTCTGACATAATAACTGATGGTCTTAGTGGATGATACTGGTCATTTAATATTTTAGTTATTTTATTTATACAAAATTTCTCGTATAAAAGATCTACATCGTCAACATCATTTATATAGCGTTTAATAGATTTTTTAATATTTGAATTTATTTTGTTCCTTTCCACTGCTAAGCAATTGCCTCCCCAAGCTGTTATACAAAATGACAAAACACTTTCGATTACTGCTCTATAAAATAATGTGCAGAGGGTTTTATCTATTCTAAACTGAGAGAGTTTTGATAAAAAATATGTACGTCTGCACATCTTATGCCTAATTATTTTCAAGTGTTCATCCCACTTGAGCCTGTCATCAATTGTTACACCAAGGTATTTGTAGTGAGGAACTCGCTGGACGAATTGGTCCTTTAATTTTAACGGTTCTATCGGTTCCTTCACTCTCCTAAAGTCAATCACTAGCTCCTTTGTCTTGCTTATGTTAAGCTCTAGGTGGTGGGCATCACACCAAGACACAAATCTATCAATTTCTTGCCTATAAGCCACTTCGTTGCCATTTGTTATGAGGCCTTGAAGAGTGGTGTCATCTGCAAACTTTATCAAAAGTACACTCAGGTTTTGACTTCTACAGTCATTCGTGTATATTGTGAATAATACAGGGGACAATACACAACCTTGAGGAGCACCAGTATTTGTAGTTATACAGGAAGATGTATTTTGTCCTAATTGAACATATTGTGCTCTCTCCGTAAGAAATTCGAGCACCCAAGCAATTATATACTTGTTTAAATTCAGACTAGTCAATTTTTGAACAACCAACTGAGGTTGCATTGTATTGAACGCTGAAGAAAAATCTGCGAAAAGCAATCTGCAATAGCTCTTAGCGTGATCTAGATGCCTGTAGATGTTGTTTGTAAACAGCAAAATGGCATCCTCTACGCCACGTCCTGGTTTGTAAGCA
>NC_088366.1:59245926-59248426 GCF_034508935.2 Berghia stephanieae | reverse complement strand
TCAAATGTTGTTATCAATTTTATTTCAATTTCTAATTTTAGCACCCCGGTGGGGAGGACATTATAATGGAATATGCCGGATGTGACGCAACTTCCGCTTTCATCGACAAGGGTCACAGCCGAGATGCATACGACATGTTATCCGACTATTTCATTGGAGACGTTCCTCCTGTAAGTATGGATAACCGGCTCTTCAATTTTTCATCAATCTTCTTCCCTTATCTTTAAAAAAAAATGTCCAGATGTCGTATTTTTTTACTTTAAAAATAGTTTTAAAGCTATTTATGGTGTAAGTGATAATGGACTTTGTGGTTTTTCTGAGGAGAAAAAAAAGCATGTTTATTTATTTTGTGATTATTTTTATCTAAAGTTTTTGACTGATTTGAAAACTGCATAGTGTCAAAGTTAAATTTACTATAGAACTATACACTTAACCCGCTTAAAATATAGGAAACATGCATCGCGTCTGTTCGGATTTTTTTTAACTTACACATACACACACACATAAACACAGAGAGAGGGGGAGAGAGAGAGAGAGAGAGAGAGAGAGAGAGAGAGAGAGAGAGAGAGAGAGAGGAGAGAGAGAGCGACCATATCTTAATGTTTTAAACGAGAATTCATTAAAACCGTTTGTTTGTTTATTTACACAGGCTGACTGGCTTCCAGAAAAACAAGCCACATGAGCTCATCCAAAAATATCGTGGACCACTGAACCTAGTCAAGGCGCTCGCTGCTCCCATTTGCAGCAAAAAAGCCACATTGATGGACAGAATGCCTGCCCAACAACCTGCGAAAAGACCAATCAATGATCTCTGAAACAAGCCAATCAATCCAAAAACGCCTTCACCAAGTGCTTTGTGAAGTTGATAATTAATATTATGTCATAAACGTTGAAGGTGATGATGATGAAGACGCTGACGAGGAAGTAACGAGAAGGAGAAATGCACTAAAATTATACATGTTGTAAACCAGTATGTTGCCGAACTCTGGAAAACGCCATAATATTTGAAAATTTGGCCAGAAAACTCGTCCTTCAAATATCGATCGATTTAAATGACCCTCATCTTGGCAAAAAACTCTCAAACCTGGGACTTCGCGAATTAAAGATGCTATTTTTATGAATGATTTGTTGCTGTTGTTGTTGAAACCATTGTTGTAATTATTGATCTAGTATTATCATCACCACCGCCATCACCAACACCACCATCATCATAATCATAATCATCATCATCATCAATCACCACCATCATCATCATCATCATATGCATGCCATGTCTGTAAACGAATTTCCATTTTTTTGGATCAATAAAGCATATATTATTATTATTATCATTATTATTATCAACATTATTATTATTATTATTATTATTATTATTATTATTATTATTTTATTTTTATTATTATTATTATTATTATTATTATTTTTTTTATTATTATTATCATTATTATTTTTATCATCATCATCATCATCATCATCTCATCATATCATCATCATCATTTCATTCCATCATAGCAATATTCCAATTTTTTAAACTATTAAAAAAAAGATATTGAATACTACTTAATTAAACATTATACAGTGTATAATTTCCCTGTACATTATTCGGGACTTTACTATATACGTTTATTTATAAAAATAATAAATATGTTGCCTTTTTAACGCCATGTATCCATATTTTTATACACAGTTTATTTATTTATTGATACAACCAAAACTGCGCAACTGCAATATCAGATTATAGGGAATGAGATTAGCGGAAGAGTTAGCGTCCCTTGATTGGACGTCACCATAGTCTGTGACGTTCACGGCGGAAAAGTTTTAGAGAGAGAACGTTATGTTGGTTGTGCGCATGCGTCTCTCGCCGGTGACGTCACAGACTATGGGTGAGTCCAATCAAGGGACGCTAATCTCTTCCTATAGATGTTTATTTTATCAAATGTTGGAAACGTAAAGAAATGTACACAGGAGTTACAGTTTACTATCGTATGATAAAGGGTTGTGTAATATTATGGGCATATTGTTTTTCTATGAATAAATAAATATAATATGAGTTGTGGTGTGTGTTTGTGTTTGTGTGTGGGTATGTGTGTTACTTGCGTATCTTGGTTGACGGTAGTACTCGTGCCTTTGTTGTATTGATTACAAATTTTAAAAAAACAAAAAAACTCGGTGAGATTGTTACGAGATTGTTAGATTTTGCTATAATATTATTTGTTATCGATGGGCGAGAGATTGTTACGATTTGCTTTGTCCCTTTTTTCGGTGACTATGAGATTGTTCGTAATATTACTTTTTTTTATAGATATATCGACATTTTAAATATTTTTATAACAGTAAACCATAATTATTGACAGATACATTCTTGTGTTGTAAATTGGACAAGTGCGGGGTTTTATTTTTGTTTTGTTTTTTGTTTTTGTTTTTGTTTTTGTTTTGTTTTTTTTTTTTTTGTTTTTTTTTTTTGTTGTTTTTTTTTTTTTGGGGGGGGGGGGGGGGGGGG
>NC_088366.1:59238184-59245826 GCF_034508935.2 Berghia stephanieae | reverse complement strand
CAGTTTCTCAGATCGGTAAGTTAGAAAGAAATCCGTACATTTATAATTACAAATAAATGATGATGATGATGATGGTTATGATAAGACTATATTGATGATGATGATGATGATGATGATGATGATAAATGTGACCCTTCGTCTCGAAACGGTATTATGTCGGTGTGAATTGGACCCCGAAAAGTGACTTTAGAATTAAATTGATATCTAGTAAATACCAATTTTTGAGCTTTTGCATTGTGAGAAATTGTCTTCATTCTTTAACATAACAAATCGAAACAAATGCCAAGTTTCATGTTTTTGTCAATAAATTCAATTTTTTGCACCCAAGTCATCCCGACATAATACCGTTTAGGGACGGTGAGTCACAAATGATAATAATAATAATAATAATAATAATAATAATATAATAATAATAATAATAATGATAATAATAATTATAATAATAATAATAAATAATAATAATAAAAATAATTAATAATAATAATAATAATAATTATTATTATAATAATGCTTATAATAATAATAATAATAATAATAATAATAATAATAATATAATAATAAAATAATAATAATAATATAATAACAACAACAACAACAACATCGATCTCGGTTCCTTTGCATGTGATCCTAGTTCTCTACCAACCGATGTTTGTAAGCGTCTATTTAGATTTGGTTTACAGTGTTGTGTCAATATCCAATAATATGCTAATTTGTGTATTATCATCCCATATTAGCCTAATATGTGTGAACGACGAAAAGGCTGTGTTAACGAATTAGTCAGTGTGTATTTATTGATTTCAAACGAGATAGTCCATGAATAATACTGTCGACAAATAAAATATATTATTATTATTAATAACGAATGGCATATGGTTTTAAAATATTCAATATTCTGTTCTCTCTCTCTCTCTCTCTCTCTCTCTCTCTCTCTCTCTCTCTCTCTCTCTCTCTCTATATATATATATATATATATATATATATATATAATATATATATATATATATATATATATATATATCCATCTTTCTCTCTCATTTTACTATCTATCAATCCATCCATCTGTCTATCTATCTATCTATCCATCCATCTATCTCATTTATTTAACTGTCTATCAATCCATCCATCTATCTATCAATCCATCCATCTATCTATCTATCTATCTACCTATCTCTATATATCTATCTACGTATCCAAAATTCAAATGTTATCAATTTTATTTCAATTTCTAATTTTAGCACCCCGGTGGGGAGGATATTATAATGGAATATGCCGGTGTGACGCAACTTCCGCTTTCATCGACAAGGTCACAGCCGAGATGCATACGACATGTTATCCGACTATTTCATTGGAGACGTTCCTCCTGTAAGTATGGATAACCAGCTCTTCAATTTTTCATCAATCTTCTTCCCTTATCTTTAAAAAAAAATGTCCAGATGTCGTATTTTTTAACTTTAAAAATAGTTTTAAAAGCTATTTATGGTGTAAGTGATAATGGACTTTGTGGTTTTTCTGAGGAGAGAAAAAAAAGCATGTTTATTTATTTTGTGATTATTTTGTCTAAAGTTTTGTCTGATTTGAAAACTGCATATTGTCAAAAGTTAAATTTACTATAGAATTACACTATAACCCGCTTAAAATATAGGAAACGTGTATCGCGTCTGTTTGGATTTTTTTTTTTAACATACACATACACACACACATAAACACAGAGAGAGGGGGAGAGAGAGAGAGAGAGAGAGAGAGGAGAGAGAGAGAGAGAGAGAGAGAGAGAGAGAGAGAGAGAGACCATATCTTAATGTGTTAAACGATAATTCATTAAAACCGTTTGTTTGTTTATTTACACAGGCTGACTGGCTTCCAGAAAAACAAGCCACATGAGCTCATCCAAAAATATCGTGACCACTGAACCTAGTCAAGGCGCTCGCTGCTCCCATTTGCAGCAAAAAGCCACATTGATGGACAGAATGCCTGCCCAACCAACCTGCGAAAAGACCAATCAATGATCTCTGAAACAAGCCAATCAATCAAAAACGCCTTCACCAAGTGCTTTGTGAAGATGATAATTAATATTATGTCATAAACGTTGAAGGTGATGATGATGAAGACGCTGACGAGGAAGGTAACGAGAAGGAGAAATGCACTAAAATTATACATGTTGTAAACCAGTATGTTGCCGAACTCTGGAAAACGCCATAATATTTGAAAATTTGGCCAGAAAACTCGTCCTTCAAATATCGATCGATTTAAATGACCCTCATCTTGGCAAAAAACCTCTCAAACCTGGGACATTCGCGAATTAAAGATGCTATTTTTATGAATGATTTGTTGCTGTTGTTGTTGAAACCATTGTTGTAATTATTGATCTAGTATTATCATCACCACCGCCATCACCAACACCACCATCATCATAATCATAATCATCATCATCATCATCACCACCATCATCATCATCATCATATGCATGCCATGTCTGTAAACGAATTTCCATTTTTTTGGATCAATAAAGCATATATTATTATTATTATCATTATTATTATCAACATTATTATTATTATTATTATTATTATTATTATTATTATTATTATTATTATTATTATTATTATTATTATTATTATCAACATTATTATTATTATTATTATTATTATCATCATCATCATCATCATCATCATCATCATCATCATCATCATCATCATCATCATTATCATCATCATCATAGCAATATTCCAATTTTTTAAACTATTAAAAAATGATATTGAATACCTACTTAATTAAACATTATACAGTGTATAATTTCCCTGTACATTATCTCGGGACTTTATATATACGTTATTTATAAAAATAATAAATATGTTGCCTTTTTAACGCCAAGTATCCATATTTTTATACACAGTTTATTTATTTATTGATACAACCAAAACTGCTGCAACTGCAATATCAGATTATAGGGAATGAGATTAGCGGAAGAGTAGCGTCCCTTGATTGGACGTCACCCATAGTCTGTGACGTCACCGGCGGAAAAGTTATTAGAGAGAGAACGTTATGTTGGTTGTGCGCATGCGTCTCTCGCCGGTGACGTCACAGACTATGGGTGACGTCCAATCAAGGGACGCTAATCTCATTCCCTATAGCATGTTTATTTTATCAAATGTTGGAAACGTAAAGAAATGTACACAGGAGTATATATGTTACTATACAGTATGATAAAGGGTTGTGTAATATTATGGGCATATTGTTTTTCTATGAATAACAATAAATATAATATGAGTGTGTGTGTGTGTGTGTGGGTGTGTGTGTGGGTATGTGTGTTACTTGCGTATCTTGGTTGACGGTAGTACTCAGTGACCTTTGTTGTATTGATTACAAATTTAAAAAAAAACAAACAAAACTCGGTGAGATTGTTACGAGATTGTTACGATTTTGCTATAATATTATCCTTGTTATCGATGACGATGAGATTGTTACGATTATGCTTTGTCCTTGTTATCGGTGACTATGAGATTGTTACGATAATATTACTTTTTTTATATAGATATATCGACATTTTAAATATTTTTGATAACAGTAAAACCCAATAATTATTGACAGATCTCATTCTTGTGTTGTACTTGGACAAGTGCGGGGTTTTATTTTTGTTTTGTTTTTGTTTTTGTTTTTGTTTTTGTTTTGTTTTTTTTTTTTTGTTTTTTTTTTTTGTTGTTTTTTTTTTTTGGGGGGGGGGGGGGTGGGGGGTTCATGTAGGATCAAGGTTTATGGGATATTTTTTTAAAATTGGCATTATCGTTTCATATTTCATGGATAAGATTTAAATTATTTTAATCTAGATCTTGTGACAGAATTATTTTTTTAAAAGGAAAATACACAAGAGAACGTGTTGAAGAGTTTTGGATACAACATACATTGATAATGTAATGCTTTCGCTTTCATGAAAGTCTCGGTAGAGCTTAAATAATAATAATAATAATAATAATAATAATAATATATAACCAATTCACGGGTAACGAAGACTATTTTTTTATTCCTCCCTTTTATTTAGTTATGTTTTAAATTATTTGTTTTTGTGGTTATTCTGTGTTCCCGGTTGGGGGGGGGGGGGTAGTATTACAGGTGTATGTGTATAGTTACCTGATATTTTGAGTTGTATTTTTTAATTGTTTATTTGTACTTTTTTTAATGCTTCTTTTGGAGGGGGGGGGGGTGTTGTTGAAATTTTTCTTTGTTTTTTGTTTTGTTACTTTATTTTTGTTTTGTTTTTTGTTTTTTTTTTTCATACAGACGGGAATCAGCAGCCAATCAAAAGTGATAATGCTCGTTTCAGTTTATTATTGTTTTTCCCCGAGACTGTTATTTATTAATATTATAGCCTTAATTTATATTATTGGATTCAGCGCAAAATCTTGATGCTTTTTTTAACTTATTACAATGTAATATTTATTATTATTATGTCTGGCGTGCTATTTCTATGCAGTTATTTGACTTCATGATATATATATATATATATATATATATATATATATATATATATATATATATATATATATATATATATATATATATATTATACAATCAGTATTATTAATAATAAAAAAGAAGTACACTCTAATATTAAGTCTTTTTCATTTATTTTTTTCTTATAATGTTACTGTCTATTGGAGGGTTTTTGACCTCCCAAGATGGACAGGAGGTCACTTGTTGTGTCTTCTATCCCCCTATATTATCTGGTTTCCGAGTTGCTTTCTGTCTTTGTCTTGGGATGAGATTACTTGGTCTCCCATAGTGGGCAGGGAGGGACATACTGTGTCTTCTATCCCCCTATATCTGTTTTCCAACTTGCTTTCTGTCTTTGTCTTGGAATGTGATTACCAAGTTTTGTCCTGATCCTGGCCAGAGTCCTTGTCTGCGAGGGAAACAGTCGAATGTATAGTTATAGTTTTTGGAGATGATATTTTTTTACTTGTAAATCATCTCTCTGTTATGCGCTGTATTATGTTTTGTTTATGTATTATATATGATTTGTAAACATTTGAGTGTATTCCTCTTAGTAGAGACCTGTGCTTGTGTCTGGATGAGACTTTTAGGTGATCTCAAACTCAGTGCTTTGATAGTGTGCTCTTGGAATCTATTAATTCAGAAAAGTGAGTGGAGCAGGCACTTATTTTGGTAACAACAAGATATGAAGTGAGTAGAAAAGTGCCAGAAGACAATAGAGAATAAAAAATTTTTTCGCGGCGGTGGTGGGGTTTGAACCTGCGACCTTATTGGTACGACAACTCCGCCTGGCAGGTGAGAGCGTGGCTCTACCGTGTGAGCTATCCACGAACACAAAAATATTCGTTTCAAACCCCAAAATCATTTCTAGATCCCTCTCTCACCCACATTCTTGAGATCGCCGATTCGTTCACCACCATCGCGAAGTAATTTTGACCAGCAGTTAAGCTTAATAGCCAATATTCTCATCACAAACATATAACATAGAAACGATTGAGACATTGAGTATGCTCCGGTGTATGGGGTGAATTTTTAATTCAGAAAAGTGAGTGGAGCAGGCACTTATTTTGGTAACAACAAGATATGAAGTGAGTAGAAAAGTTGTTATTCTCTATTGTCTTCTGGCACTTTTCTATTCACTTCATATCTTGTTGTTACCAAAATAAGTGCCTGCTCCACTCACTTTTCTGAATTAAAAATTCACCCCATACACCGGAGCATACTCAATGTCTCAATCGTTTCTATGTTATATGTTTGTGATGAGAATATTGGCTATTAAACTTAACTGCTGGTCAAAATTACTTCGCGATGGTGGTGAACGAATCGGCGATCTCAAGAAGTGGGTGAGAGAGGGATCTAGAAATGACTTTGGGTTTGAAACGAATATTTTTGTGTTCGTGGATAGCTCACACGGTAGAGCCACGCTCTCACCTGCCAGGCGGAGTTGTCGTACCAATAAGGTCGCAGGTTCAAACCCCACCACCGCCGCGAAAAATTTTTTATTCTCTATTGTCTTCTGGCACTTTTCTACTCACTTCATATCTTGTTGTTACCAAAATAAGTGCCTGCTCCACTCACTTTTCTGAATTAAAAATTCACCCCATACACCGGAGCATACTCAATGTCTCAATCGTTTCTATGTTATATGTTTGTGATGAGAATATTGGCTATTAAGCTTAACTGCTGGTCAAAATTACTTCGCGATGGTGGTGAACGAATCGGCGATCTCAAGAAGTGGGTGAGAGAGGGATCTAGAAATGACTTTGGGTTTGAAACGAATATTTTTGTGTTCGTGGATAGCTCACACGGTAGAGCCACGCTCTCACCTGCCAGGCGGAGTTGTCGTAC
The DNA here is from genome assembly GCF_034508935.2 of Berghia stephanieae. Taxonomy (NCBI): domain Eukaryota; kingdom Metazoa; phylum Mollusca; class Gastropoda; order Nudibranchia; family Aeolidiidae; genus Berghia; species Berghia stephanieae. Next base: position 59,239,493 of record NC_088366.1, on the reverse strand, counting down.
CAATAAGGTCGCAGGTTCAAACCCCACCACCGCCGCGAAAAAATTTTTTATTCTCTATTGTCTTCTGGCACTTTTCTACTCACTTCATATCTTGTTACCAAAATAAGTGCCTGCTCCACTCACTTTTCTGAATTAAAAATTCACCCCATACACCGGAGCATACTCAATGTCTCAATCGTTTCTATGTTATATGTTTGTGATGAGAATATTGGCTATTAAGCTTAACTGCTGGTCAAAATTACTTCGCGATGGTGGTGAACGAATCGGCGATCTCAAGAAGTGGGTGAGAGAGGGATCTAGAAATGACTTTGGGTTTGAAACGAATATTTTTGTGTTCGTGGATAGCTCACACGGTAGAGCCACGCTCTCACCTGCCAGGCGGAGTTGTCGTACCAATAAGGTCGCAGGTTCAAACCCCACCACCGCCGCGAAAAAATTTTTTATTCTCTATTGTCTTCTGGCACTTTTCTACTCACTTCATATCTTGTTGTTACCAAAATAAGTGCCTGCTCCACTCACTTTTCTGAATTAAAAATTCACCCCATACACCGGAGCATACTCAATGTCTCAATCGTTTCTATGTTATATGTTTGTGATGAGAATATTGGCTATTAAGCTTAACTGCTGGTCAAAATTACTTCGCGATGGTGGTGAACGAATCGGCGATCTCAAGAAGTGGGTGAGAGAGGGATCTAGAAATGACTTTGGGTTTGAAACGAATATTTTTGTGTTCGTGGATAGCTCACACGGTAGAGCCACGCTCTCACCTGCCAGGCGGAGTTGTCGTACCAATAAGGTCGCAGGTTCAAACCCCACCACCGCCGCGAAAAAATTTTTTATTCTCTATTGTCTTCTGGCACTTTTCTACTCACTTCATATCTTGTTGTTACCAAAATAAGTGCCTGCTCCACTCACTTTTCTGAATTAAAAATTCACCCCATACACCGGAGCATACTCAATGTCTCAATCGTTTCTATGTTATATGTTTGTGATGAGAATATTGGCTATTAAGCTTAACTGCTGGTCAAAATTACTTCGCGATGGTGGTGAACGAATCGGCGATCTCAAGAAGTGGGTGAGAGAGGGATCTAGAAATGACTTTGGGTTTGAAACGAATATTTTTGTGTTCGTGGATAGCTCACACGGTAGAGCCACGCTCTCACCTGCCAGGCGGAGTTGTCGTACCAATAAGGTCGCAGGTTCAAACCCCACCACCGCCGCGAAAAAATTTTTTATTCTCTATTGTCTTCTGGCACTTTTCTACTCACTTCATATCTTGGAATCTATATATGTTTCGCAGTTGAACCAA
>NC_088366.1:59215684-59233184 GCF_034508935.2 Berghia stephanieae | reverse complement strand
TGAATGGAATAGATATAGATGTCAATACCAGACCGTAATGTGTCAACGCTGATGTGCATAGTCCACATGACAGTAGTTGGAAGTGTCTCCAGTACTCAGTGAGTGAAGGCACTAATAATTAATGACCTGAGTTTGATACGAATTTTTTTTGGATTTGTGGATAGCTCATGCGGTAGAGTCACGCTCTCACCGGCCAGGCGGAGTTGTCGTACCAATAAGGTCGCAGGTTCAAACCCCATCACCGCCGAAAAAAAAAAAATAATAATAAATTATTCTCTATTGTCTTTTGGCACTTTTCTACTCACTTCATCTCTTGTTGTTACCAACATAAAGTGCCTGCTCCACCCACTTTTCTGAATTAAAAATTCTTTCTCAAGTTTACCTTATTTCGACATCGTATTTGGCGACTCGACGTGTCAAATTCAAATACTTTTTGTCTTCCGTCTGTCCGAATGAAATGTGATGTACTTATGTTTTACTGTTTTTGTTATTAGCCGAAGGAGGACAATGACGAGTCGTAAATAGAACTCAAAACTATAAAAACAACAACAACATCGCAGTAAATTAAATTAAATCAAATTAAATTAAGATTTTATATAGCGCAATATCCACTAAACGTGCTCAAAGCGCTTTACAAGGGGTCCCTGGTCAACAGCAACATTTAACATGTAGGACGGGACATAACGCCTGTTAGGCGATATTACAATTTTTCGGACAAAGACAACGCTGTTACCGGCCAGGTACTCATTTTACACCTGAGTACGGTGAGAGAATGTGAGTAAAGAGCCCTTTCCAAGGACTCAACTATGCGCCGAACCCAGGGCCTTCCGATGCGAAAGCGAGTGTCATACAACTAGACCACATAGCCTCCCAGCAGGTTTGTTTTTTTTTTTTTGGTTTTTTATTGATGCTGTTATGATATAGCATAATATTATTACATATTTTTTGTTTTCCGTCTGTCCGAATGAAATGTGATGTATTTATGTTTTACTTGTTTTTTTTTTTATTAGCCGAAGATGGACAATGACGAGTCGTAAATAGAACTCAAAACTATAAAAACAACAACAACATCGCCGCAGTAGCAGCAGCAGCAACAACATCGCAGTAGCAGCAACAACAACAGCAGCAGCAGCAGCAGCAACAATAACAGCAGCAGCCGCAGCAACAACAACAGCAGCAGCAACAACAACAACAACAACAACAGCAGCAACAACAACAACAACAACAACAGCAGCAGCAGCGGCAGCAGCAACAACAACGCGAGTACACTGTATTTCCATTACAAAAATGAGCCAATAACAATTTGGGTCATCAGAACCGAAAAAAAAAGTAAATAAATAAATAAATAGATAAATAAATAGATAAATAAATAAATAAGTATACACGATTTGCAGAGTGAATTTTTTCCCCACAAAAATAAAGTTGATGCTCATAATTAATTGTAATAACGATACTCTAAAACAAAGGAAAACAACGTTCATTACAACAACATCAAATCAAGCCCAATTTGCGATCTCTTATCAGACCTGCTAATTTTTGCACGTCGAATAATCACAACGGATAAGTTTAAAATTTAAAAAGAAAAAAGAAAAAAAGAAAAAAAGAAAAAAAGAAAATTCGACGTTATCGTTGTACGTAACGCTAGATTTAATTATTGCCATTTTGAAGTATCTTAAACCAATTTAATAAATGCCTCTCTTTTTCTAATTAGTGGAATTTGTTGGTTTTATAATACTACTATTTAATTAAAAAATATTTATTGGAATTTTTAAAAGCTAAAAGTCAATACAATTTAACAACACTTATATTATCCATTGGTATTATTTATTTTATAACCGTAATGTTTTTTTCCTGGCATAGTAGCCTACTTTCACTTTCACTTTCACTTTTATTTAGTGAGGACAAGAAGACCATTGTGAGACAACAAACATCGCTTTTAGTGGTGACAGAATAAACGAATTGTTGTGAATATCGTTTCGCAAAGATAAATATGTAAGGCACTCTAAATCCTAACCCCGTTTTTCTTTCCCATCACATCTCAAGCTCTATATCAGGAAATTAGAACTGGGCATTTTGCCTGTCTTTTTTGATTATTTTGATTTTGATTTGATAAAATTTTCAAACTCAAAACCTGTCATCCTTCAAACTATTCAAACATCTTTATTGGACCCATTCGGGTGGATGGGACATTTGTTTGTCTACGACAAACGGTTCCAGAGTTATTGATATTTTTCCATTGAAAATGTTAGTAAATTTTACAGAGACAATCTGTGATCTCACTGCTGCCTCAACAAGCCCAAGCATCTCGCGACAATCGGCCGAGAAAGTTTGGCTATTTAGTGGAATTGGCCCACTTATTTGTTTCAGTAATTTTATTTCAAGCAAAAAGTAAATGAGTGTTGGGTGTATTTTTAAAGGTCAGAAAATTGCCTAATCAACTGCCAATCTAAATTTGTATTTCAGTAAATTATTTCTACATTCATATACCTTTCTGAAGATTCTCAACTATTTCAATATTGTTTTGATAGTACCATGTCCTGTAAAATATCGTTTAAGCATTCTGTTTTATGGCCATATGATCTTAGCTCTATTAATATATAGATTATTATTATGAGTGTATAGATATTCAATTTTTGCTCCAAATTCTAGATTAATATGTTGCAGTTGTATCTCTGTGATCTTGATATCTTCATTATCTTCAATTTTTAAAAACAGATTCTATAAATTTCTGATAATAGAACTACACTGAAATAGGCCATACTTAACAGTTCCCAGAATATGGTTCGCCCAGATGTAACGCTAGATTGGACAGTATAGAGGTCACATTTTAGGATGCACAGTATAATTAACTCTTAGAGGCAGCATGGCTCAGCAGTACGGTCTTTGCTTCATGACCGAACGGTACCGAGTTCGACCACCCGCCGCTGGGCTGTGTGGCCTCGAGCAAGTCACCTCGCCCTAGCTCAATTTGCGGCGCTGCACTGCGGCTGATGCCTGGGTTATTCCAATCTTCTCTTGGAATAGACTCTAGAGACAATGGGATGAATAAATAGAATGTAATTTTTTATTATTTTTTAATGATATTTTGCTTTCAGGGACATGTATGAACCGAGACATCTCCTCAAGTTCACGGGTGATCCAGAACTGGAATTGCATTATAGGTAAAAAGGACAGTGGCAGTTCTGCTGTACTTAGACTAAAAAAAAACACTTTTATTTTCATTTAGGTCAGAAGAAAACTTTTCCATCAATTTACTTACTTACATACTTAGGCCGCCCCTTGGGGCGCCCAACATGAGCCACAAGTCTTCGCCATTCTGTCCTGTCTGTCCTCCATAAGCGTACACAGCTCCCGGGTGTTGTCCATTCCTGTGTCATCTAGCAGACAGTCAATGTTGGTTTTATTTTGCCTGCCTCTGCTTCTGGTTCGCTCAGGTAGTTCCCATAGCACCCTGTGTTTACCCAGTAATTTGGTAGCTGATTCCTAGAGAATTCTGCTTTCCCCCCCCACCCTGTGTCTACCCAGTAATTTGGTAGCTGGTTCCTAGAGATTTTTGCTACTTTTCAAAATTGGAATAATGCATTAAAAATGAGCATGTGCATAGATAGTTTTATTCAACGATCGTTAACATGCAAGAACAACTAAAAAACATTAGCTTTGATACGACGCCTATAATTTGTTTCAGAAAAATGTAATAAAAATAGGCATGGGGTAAAAGTAACCTGGGTAAACTACAGATATAGATAGAACGAAGATGACGTCATTCAGGTCTTTGTTATTGTTTTTGCCATCCACGTTTATGAGTACTTCTCACTAAACTTTATGAACCAGACTATAAAAGTTCATGGTTACACAAAGTTTTGTGTTTTGGTCCGTTATACTTCCGGATGGCAATGTTATGAGCTTCTTAGTCAAGCGCATACTATCTATAGTCGGTGTTAGGGTTGAGTGAGTTAAGTAGAAAATACTTTGTAGAAGACTAAGTGTCCTATCCGAAGAGTAGCTAGAGATTGTTATTGTCCGTTTCACGTCGTAGAAACTGGGATAAACTCCGGCTCGGTAGGCCTGATAACTCTGAAGGACCACTGATTTTTTTTTTTAACTTGTAAAAGTGAAGTCTCAACCATGTGACCTCTTTGACAAGTTTCATGCGTGGTTTGAAAGGAAATACTTGCTGAATGCGCTTGTAAAATATCCAATAGATTTTTTAGTGTTAAATAGTTTACATTGTAAAAAGATTAGGAAAGAGTTGTGGTTTGAAAGAGAATACTTGCTGAATGTGCTTGTAAAAAAAATCCAATAGATTTTTTAGTGTTGGATAGTTTTTAGATAGAACGAAGATGACGTCACTTAGGTCTTTGTTATTGTTTTTTTTGCCATCCGCGTCTATGAGTACTTCTCACTAAACTGTATAAACCTTACTAATATACGTTCATGGTTACACATAGTTTTGTGTTTTGGTCCATTATACTTCCAGAGAGCAATGTTGTGAGCTTCTTAGCCAAGCGCATACTATCTATATTATAAAAAGATTATGAAGGAGTTGTTGTTGACTGTGTCTATTATAAGAGATCACGTTTCTGCTTTAAATTGTAAATAACATGACTATGTCACAATGAAGTCTTTAATTTTTAAAATGATGCGCTATGGGTAGTTTGGTAGAGATTATCGTTGTATTCCCATAAAAACTGTCTTAGTTTGGTTACGTCTTGGCCATAAAAGATTTGGGCATGGAATAAGAATAGCTTTTTAAAATTAAAAAAAAAGCTCGTAGTGCTGTTTGCCAATAGCTTGGTCAATTAGAATAAAATAAAAATTATAAAAATCTTTGATCAGTCATGATATGATGAGAGATGTGCTGTGCAAATAAAACATTTAAAACATAAAGAACACATTCACGATTATTCAATGCAATCCACGTTAGTTTGTGCGGCTATGTGGTCTAGTGGTATGACACTTGCTTTCGGATCGGAAGGTCCTGGGTTCGAGCCTCATGCTCGGCGCATAGTTGAGTCCTTGGAAAAGGCTTTTTACTCACATTCTCTCACCTTACTCAGGTGTAAAATGAGTACCTGATCGTTAACAGCGTTGTCTTTGTCCGAAAAATTGTAATATCGCCTAACAGGCGTTATGTCCCATCCTACATGTTAAATGTTGTTGTTGACCAGGGACCCCTTGTAAAGCGCTTTGAGCACATTTAGTTTTAGTGGATATTGCGCTATATAAAGCTCAATTATTTTTTTTTAATTATTCAAATTTAAAGAATTATTTTTAACAGTCCTAATCTTTCATCTCTTTTCAGTTATCTCGTATACAACTATCGTAACAAGAACAGTAAGTACTAATATATTTTATCATACTTTTTACTAAATTATTATTTCATGAAATAAATTCAACTAATGAAGTACTTTACCATGTTGTAAAGGCTTACAGTGGGTTCTATTTAACTCTAGATGATGGACTGAATATAATATATTCCACATCATTGATCCCCCCCCCCCCCCCCCAAAAAAAAAAAATATTCATGTATTATAAAAAATTAAAAAAAAAAAAAAATTGAGCTTTTTTATAGCGCAATATCCACTAAACATGCTCAAAGCGCTTTACAAGAGATCCCTGGTCAACAGCAACATTTAACATGTAGGACGGGACATATGACACTCGCTTTCAGATCGGATGGGTTCGAGATCGCTCGGCGCATAGTTGAGTCCTTGGAGAAGGCTCTTTTTTCACATTCTCTCACCATACTCAGGTGTAAAATGAGTACCTGGCCGTTAACAGCGTTGTCTCTGTCCGAAAAAAATTTAACATCACCTAACAGGCGTCATGCCCTGTCCTAAATGTTAAATGTTGCTGTTGGCCAGGGACCCCTTGTAAAGCGCTTTGAGGTTATTTAGTGAATATTTTTTTTTTTAAAGCTCACGAGCAAATTTTAATAGAATAATCTTGGAGAGAATTAAAAGTGCTGTTGACCCCCCTCCTTCGCGACCAACAGGCTGGCTTCCGCAGGAATAGATCATGTGTCGACCAAATTGCAACCCTACGCATCATAATCGAGCAATCCTTGGAGTGGAATTCCCCGTTGTATATCAACTTCGTTGATTATGAAAAAGCGTGTGACAGCGTGGACCGGGAAACCTTATGGAAAATACTCCGCCACTATGGGGTTCCAACAAAAATAGTCAGCCTGATCCAAAGTTCCTACAAGGGAGTGACCTGTCGAGTAATCCATGGGGGACAACTGACAGATAGCTTCAATGTGAACACTGGAGTCAGACGGGGGTGTCTTCTGTCACCCTTTCTCTTCCTTTTGGCGATTGACTGGACAATGAGGTCAGCGGTGGCAGGTAGGAGAAATGGGATTCAGTGGACATTGTTCGACCAGCTCGACGATTTGGACTTTGCAGATGACTTGGCCTTGCTGTCCCACAATCACCAACAAATGCAGGACAAGACAACAGAGATAACAGCAAAGTCATCACAAATCGGACTCAGGGCCCATGACGGTAAAACAAAGGTCCTCAAAATAAACACAAATAGTAAAGAACCAATCAAACTGCACGAGAGCGAACTGGATGAGGTTGACCACTTCACGTATTTAGGCAGCATATTAGATAAACAGGGTGGCACAGATGCAGACGTAAAGGCAAGAATTGGCAAGGTGAGGGTAGCATACTTGCAGCTTAAAAACATCTGGAGCTCCAAGGTGGTGTCAACCCGAACCAAAATAAGACTCTTCAATTCAAATGTCAAGTCAGTCCTTTTGTATGGAGCGGACACCTGGAGGACCACAAAGACCACCACCGGAAATGTACAGACCTTCATCAATAGCTGCCTCAGAAGGATCCTCAAGATTCACTGGCCAGACAGGATCAGCAACGCAGACCTGTGGAAGAGAACATCTCAAATGCCAGCAGAAGACGAAATCAGACGCCGCCGATGGAGATGGATTGGGCACACTCTGAGGAAGCCAACCAATAACACCGCGAGGCAGGCGCTGAGATGGAACCCCCAGGGAAAACGGAAGAGAGGGCGGCCTAGAAACACCTGGAGGCGGACATGAAGAGGATGGGACACTCCTGGGGAGAGTTGGAGAAGATGGCCCAGGACAGAGGAAGATGGAGGACTGTTGTCGACGGCCTATGCTCCACTAGGAGTGACGGGCATAAGTAAGTAAGTCACGAGCAAATGAACTGGCATAGATCTTGGGGGAAGACGAGATTTTTTTTCTGACTACCTCTGTCCACCCATTGGTCATTGGGCAGCTGGGTCTATCTGGAATAAAGTACTATGCGATAGATTAACATCTTTTCCAAAGTATAGCTAGCGATTACTTTAGTCCATTTAATGCTATGGAAATTGGGATATACTCTGTCTCCTTGTGAAAAAATCATCCCAAAGAACATATTGGAAAGATGAAATACCTATTAACTCACTCAATCCTAGAGACTTTTGCTACTTTTTAAAATTGGAAAAAATCTATTAAAAATGAGCATGTACATAGATAGTTTTATTCAACTATCATTAACATGTAAAAACTAAAAACAATAGCTTTGATAGTACGCCAATAATTTGTCTCAGAAAAATGTAATAAATAGGCATGGGGTAAAAGTAATCCGCGTAAACTACGGATATAGTCGGTGTTAGGGTTGAGTGAGTTAAAACAGTTTCCTTTAATAAGAAATTGTTTGATTTTCTTTTCTTTTTAAAGCCTTGGCATTATTCTCTTCAGTGTGAATATAATTATTATAGAGTGTTTAAATACAAGATCCAAAAATGAGAAGCCTTGTCACACTATTTTTTTTTTTTTTTAGTATAAAACGCATCCTACTATTTCTCATGTCACTTTTAGGCAAGGCAGAAAGACATGAATGCGATGCTTGCAAGACTGTGTTACTGATGCAAGAACAGCCTCGTCTGAAGCCACGCCAGAGGATGACGAAGACCATTCAAAAGCTGATGGTTAAGAAAAGCAAAAAGATCCCGCTCAGCAGAATTGAGAACTATAAACTCAACAAGTTTATGGATAGTTCCCAGCAGATGGTGAGCTCTTGAATAATAAAAAATTCATGTAAATTCTTTCTTTGATTTAAATTCTCCCACTGTAATGAAAACCATATGGAATAATAGTTGTATTTTTTAATTTATATATATTTATTATTTTTAATATTAATAGTTCTGATAGTTTATAATTATTATTATTATTATTATTATTATTATTATTATTATTATTATTATTATTATTATTATTATTATTATTGTTATTATTATTATCGTCATCATCATCATCGTCGTCATCATCATCAATATCATTATCATTATTATTATTTTTATTATTATTATTATCATTATTATCATCATTATCATTATCATCATCATTATTATTATTATTATCATCATCATCATCATATCATCATCATCATCATAATTATCATGTTATTTAGCTTTTTGTTACGTATAAATCTTTCCAATCTACATTAGACAGTCGTTTGACTGGGCATCTGTTTGTGTTCAGTTTGATCGAGAATAGTGCTGGTAGTTTTCAAAATTAATTTTAAAACAAAACAAAATTCAGTTTTGGTATGTTGTTGCAATACAAGTAATGAACTATGGGTGATAATAAAAATAAAAAAATAAAATAAAATAAAATCCCCTTTATTCATCCCTATGGGGAAATTTGTCTTTAGGGTCTGTTCCAAGGGAAGACTGGAATAATCCAGGCGTCAAATGCACAGTGCCGCAAAGTGAGCTAGGGCGATTTGACTTGCTCAAGGCCACACAACGCAGCGGCGGGTGATTGAACTCGGTACCTTTCGGGTAGGAAGCAAAGACCGTACCACTGAGCCACGCTGCCCCTAATCTCGTGTGTTTTTGTAGTCTTAGAAAAAGAACTACATGAAGTCGTGTTTTGTAGAGTTTGACATAAAGAAACAAAAATCTTTTTTATTGTATTAAAATTCCAATTCTGGACTTAACCAGTTAACTGTCGTACTTTGGAAAGAAATTTAAAAATTTGGCCAGAAAACTCATCCTTCAAATATTGATCAATATAAATGAAAGACCCTCATCTTGGCAAAAACTCAAACCTGGGACCTCGCTGTTAAAAATAATCTTGAACTTGGTATTTTGCCCCGGAACTAGAGTGAAGCCGGCAGATGAAGATGATGATGATATGTTTTGATCTGTTGATAAGATTGGTGGATGGATTGACGATTGGAATTTTATTTGCCTTATTTTGTTACCTTTATTTGGTCAAACAAGAAAATCATTTCTATGGAATACAACACAACTCGTTATTGACTATATATAATTTTCTAAACTCGCTAGAGAGTTTTTGCCAAGATGAGGGTCAGTCATTTAAATCGATCGATGTTTGAAGGACGAGTTTTCTGGCCAAATTTTTAAATACATGTGTCATCCAGATTACAGCAGTTGACTGGCTAAATGCTGGCAGACTGTGATTCATGACCTTATGACCTTTATAAACACGATGCAGCCTCCAGTACTTTGACAACTCTTCAGTTCATCGCATTTATTCAGAATATTTACTGGGTGGGGTTCCTGACCTCCCATAGCGAGCAGGGAGGTACATACTGTGTCTTCTATCCCCTTATATCTGTTTTCCAACATGCTTTCTGTCTTTGTCTTGGAATGAGATTACTTGGTTTTGTCCTGGCCCTGGCCTGAGTCCTATCTGGGAAACAGTTAAATGCATAGTTATTGTTTTGGGAGATGATTTTTTTTTCCTTGTAAATCATCTCTCTGTTATGAATTATTATATTTGTTATTTTGAATGTATAATGTAGGCATTTGAGTGTGTTCTTCTTTGTTTGATTTTGTGCTTGTTGTCCGGATCAGACTTATAGGTGATTTCAAACTAAGTACATTGGTGGTATGCTCTTGGAATCTACATCTGATCCCTATTTGTTCCCAGTTCCCCTTTGTCTTACTTTTTCTTGAGTGCTTTAATTGTAATTCTAGAAATTTTGACTATCCCATTTTCTTCCTTTTTACTGGCGCTGATATGGCCTCAATGTGTTGCAAGTGCTGTGATACCCTTAAAAACAAAAACAAAAACAAACACTATGACGCAGAGGTTCTTGTTGTTTGTGATTTATTAGAGTGGATAATATTTGCTTAAAGGAAGTTCTCTGAATTAAGCCCTTATAAAGAGGCATCTTTCAATTTTTATTCACTTTGACAACCCTTAAAAACAAAAAACATCAGAATATTTACCTTTGTTTTTGTCTGTTTTTTTGTTTATCAAATCTAGGTGGTGAAATGTTCCCAGTGCTCGTACATCAATAAGAAACCCACCGTCGGCAGGAGAGATCTGATCAGGTTTAGGAGTAAACTCTTGTCAGCAGGTGAGTACTCTTGTGCATTTATATAGTACAATATCCACTAAATGTGCTCAAAGTGCTTTACAATGTGTCCTGAGCCAACAGCAACACTTAAAACGTAGGTCAAGTCACTCAACCTTTAAGACTATATATATATATCACAAATGTTTTCGACAGCCATGTGCTCATTTTACAACCGAGTATGGTGAGAGAATTTGTGTAAAAAGCCTTTCCCATAAGCTCAACTCTGCACTGCTCAGAACAAGACTCAAGCCTGGGACGGCAGGGAGGTACTTACTGTGCCTTCTATTCCCCTACATCTGGTTTCCAATGTGCTTTCTGTCTTTGTCTTGGAATGAGATTACTTGGTTTTGTCCTGGTCCGGGCAAATGTATAGATAGTTTTGGAAGGTGATATTTTTTTTCCCTTGTAAATCATCTCTCTGTTATGCATTGTATTATGTTTTCTTTATATTATATATATATGATTTGTAAAACATTTGAGTGTATTCCTCTTAGTGGGGACCTGTGCTTGTGCCTGGATGAGACTTTTAGTGATCTCAAACTAAGTACTTTGATAGTTTGCTCTTAGAATCTACACCTGTTTATTTGAACCAATTCCCCTTTGCTTACATTTTCTTGGGTGCTTTAATTGTAATTCTAGAACTTTTTACTATACCATTTCTTCCTTTTTACTGGCGCTGATATGATCTTAACTCACTCAATCCTAGAGATTTTTGCTACTTTTCAAAATTGAAAAAAAAATTGTATTAAAAATGAGCATGTACATAGATATTTTTATTCAACTATCATTAACATGTAAAATTTAAAAAATTAGCTTTGAAAATAGCCAATAATATGTCTCAGAAAAAAATGTAATAAATAGGCATGGGGTAAAATTAAACAACGGATATAGTCTGTGTTAGGGTTGAGTGAGTTAATGTGTTGCAAGCGCCGTAAAACCCTAAAAAAACAAACAAAAACAATCAAACAAGCTTGGGGCCTACTGAATACAAGTGTCATAACACAAGACCACAGAGCGACACAACCATCAAAGTAATTGGTTTTTGATTGTTAAACGGAGCGAGGAGGACTCATCTATTTTGCTATTCTGTTGTTGGATTTTTCAGTGGCATTTTAAGATTGATGTGGATGAATAAGTTCTCTGGTCATGAGGCCTTAATGTGACACTCACTCTAATAATGAAGGAAATTAAGAAATTGGAAGCACTTAGACTTGGGAAAAAGGATTGAAAAAAAAAAACACAACAAATTTAGATATGGTTGATTATGGTGAAGGCTCTCTCTCTCTCTATTTTTCTTTTCTTTTTTTTTTTTTAGTTGATAACTTTTAGAAATAAGTTTCGACTTTGGGTGGTAATTGTGCGAGGTTCATTTATTTATTTTTTAATTTTCACCTGTTAAGAGCCTTGGACAGTAGGTTTTCATATGAACTTATATAGGCTGAGAATTTTTTTAAATGATAGATTTTTGTCATGCCAAATGGGTTGTAGACACTGATTAAACACAAGTGCAAATTGTTATATATCCAAAATAACCTCGTTTCTTTTGTTTATTTTCAGTGGACAAAGCAATTAAAGAAATGCCAGAGGAAGCAGGGACGGCAAATAGGAAGGATGATGGGAAGGAAAGGATGGAGACAGGAAGTGAAAAATTGGAGTTGGATGGAAATGATAACATTGCAGAAAAAGAACCAGTCACAGGGGAAAAGAAAAGAAAGAAAAAGAAGAAGAAGAAGAATAAGAACAAAGATTTCATCTCAACCATCATTCAACAAAAGGCATCCGAGAAAAAGGCCAAGAAGAAAAAAGAGTCAATTTCTACCCCCGTGTCTTTGCAAAACTTTGTCTTATCCGAATCCAACGACACCCCGACCTCCTCGCACTCAAAAACGAACGTTGATGTCAACATTTTCTACAAAGCAATTAGCAGTGACGCGTCGTGGTGTAAGCAGACACCAGTTTGTACAGAACCCAAGAAAGAAACAAAACAACTGTCAATAACAAAGTCCTCCTCGTCTAAAAAAAACAAAAAGAAATCCAAAAGTGATAAAGAGCTTAGAAAATCCTTATTTTTCGAAAGTTCTACTCCAAATAGCGATCATAAACCATCCCGTAAACAAACTCCTCCCGCCGATGTGAAATATTCGACCAACTCTAAACAAATCTTTGAGTCAACGCCTTCCTCCAGGAAAAACAAGAAGAAAGTCATTCAAAAAGAGCTTAGGAAGTTTTTAACAGATGTTCCTCAAACGCAAGAAAAAAGTTCTAGTCTCACAGATTTTTTGATATCTTTATGATGATGTTTGATGATTTATGTTGATTGAATGAAAGCTTTTGTTAGCTTGCAAGATCCTCATCTATCGTTGGAATATCAATCTGAAAATCTCTTGCTCTAGTCTGCATAAAATCATAGTACAAGGTTGGTGTAATTTGGTCACACCAGCTGAAGTTGAGCGCCACAAAGCTGTGCTAAGGCAATGTCTCTTGCTATAGGGAATGAGATTAGTGGAAGAGTAGCGTCCCTTGATTGGACGTCACCACGGAAAAGTTATTAGAGAGAGAGAACGTCATGTTGGTTGTGCGCATGCGTCTCTCGTCCTCGCTCCGGTGAAAGCTGCATGAGACACTTCACCGAAAGCAAGGACGAGAACGAGAGAGACGCATGCGCAAAACCATTTTGACGTTCTCTCTGTAAGGTCCTATATATATAGGACAGTTATTGATCTATGGTGCAGTCGAGGTGTTATCCAATACCCCTGCACATCCAGCAGTGATGGGTAGCTGGATCTGTTAGAAATGGCAGAAAGTACTTTGTAATATACTATCATAATACCAAAAATATAGCAACAGAAACCAGGATTGACTCCAGCTCCATAAGCTTTATGGCTGTGGTGAAGGACTTGATCGTTGAAGCGTTGGAACGAGATCTTTCAACAGCTCTTGTGTTTTTTAGCTCATCTGGATTGATGCAAATGCAGTAAAACGCATAAATACGAAAAGCAAACAGACTCAGGCATGGTCTAACGTGGTTCCAGGTACCTGCTAGTTGGACAGAGACCAGAAAAAAAACGATGATATGTCTGGTAGTTTACATGTTTCAGGTGATCTAAAAAAAAAAAAAAAAAAAAGAAAAATAACTGGGTGGGGATCCTGACCTCCCATAGCGGGCAGGGAGGTACACACTGTGTCTTCTATCCCCTTATATCTGTTTTCCAACATGCTTTCTGTCTTTGTCTTGGAATTGAGATTACTTGGTTTTTTTCTTGGCCCTGGTCGGAGTCCTGGCTGGGAGGGAAACAGTCAAATGCATAGTTATTGTTTTGGGAGATGATATTTTTTTCCTTGTAAATCATCTCTCTGTTATGTATTAGTATAGACTATTTGTTATATTTTAATGTATTATGTAAGCATTTGAGTGTATTCCTCTTTGTTGTATTTTGTGCTTGTGTCCGGATGAGACTTATAGGTGATCTCAAACTAAGTACATTGGTGGTATGCTCTTGGAATCTACATCTGTTCCCTATTTGTTCCCAATTCCCCTATGTCTTACTTTCTCTTGGATGCTTCAATTGTAATTCTAGAACTTTTTACTATCCCATTTTCTTCCTTTTTACTGGCGCTGATATAACCTAAATGTGTTGCAAGCGCCGTAAAAACAAAAAAAAAAACAAAAAAAAATAAATAGAGCTTTTATATAGAACAATATCCACTAAACGTGCTCAAAGCGCTTTACAAGAGGTCCCTCGCCAACAGCAACATTTAACATTTAGGACGGACAGACAACGCTGTTAACGGCCAGGTACTCATTTTACACCTGAGTACGGTGAGTAAAGAGCCTTTTCCAAGGACTCAACTATGCGCTGAGCGAGACTAATTGAGTGTCATACCACATAGGCGCACCAATCCATTCCTCTCTTTAGACTACATAGTATGCATGACAATCTACAAAATTATCATCTCCATCCACATACCAAATCAATCATTCACAGAACAGAATAAAGTCAGGTGACTTAAGACTTTACCTTTAATGTTCTGTGAAGAAAAAAAAACCAACTTACTCTATCTGAATAGGTTTGGAATTTAGAGGGAGATAACTCGATTCAATGTGGCAAAAAAGGGGCATGTAACCTATCAGGGCCAATCATAAGAGGGGAAATAATCCTGAAAAAGATTATAGCAGTATTGCTATGACGAGTTGCGTCCCTTGAATGCAAGAATTCGCAATTGTTGAATGTGAAGAGACAGCTGTATATCAGAATCATAATTATTGTCAAAGTGAATAAAAATTGAAAGATTCCTCTTTATAAGAGCTTAATTCAGAGAACTACCTTGAACTCACTCAACCCTAGAGTTTTTTGCTACTTTTAAAAAATGGAAGAAATGTAATAAAAAATGAGCATGTACACTCACTGCTGTTTATTTCTTCATAAAATCGGATCACTTAGTTATACTGCTGGAACCCAGCAAGTGACTGACAACAGCAGCTGCATGCTGTAAAATTGGCTGCCTGGACGGGGATTCCCCTTTTTGAGGGTTAAGACACAAAGTATTGCATTTTCGTGATGTAATATAACACCATATCTAGATGACCACTTACATTACAAAAATATTAACTTATGGAACAGACAGTACTACTTTCACTTGTTATGTTGGTTCTTTTTTCCTTTTATTGTGATTATTCTTATAGGTTTTATAAGCAATTTAAAATCCCTACTATTTTAAAATATTTTTGTTGTTGTGCGGACAATAAAAAATTCAAATCTTTAAAATCAGACGTTGGATTCCAAAACTAATTAATGCTTTGTCCAGTCTTAATATTATTACACACAGTAAAACATTCATTTTCTGCTTCAACACATTTTAACTACGTTTTTAATGGTCATAAATGTAATGGGCTGGACATCTGGTATGTTCTCTTTATTTGTATTTTGTATTGTATTTAAAAGATATGGAGATAAGTGGATTAAACAATTTAACACACTCCTAAAGAACATATAAAGCAATATATTGTGTGTGTAGGTTTTACTTCACTATTACAAACAGAAACAAAACCATCGTCATTACACCAAACAACAACACCATCACAGTGGCGTAGTTGATAATACAAACAATGAATATGGCAGAAAAGGACATTCCTCTCTCATCTCTCTCTCTCTCTCTCTCTCTCTCTCTCTCTCTCTCTCTCTCTCTCTCTCTCTCTCTTTCTCTCTCTCTCTCTCACACACACATCCATACATACACACACATGCATACATACACACCTACATCCTGCATATACACACATACAAACGTAAACGACAGTCTAAGAGAAATTCATCACATTCCCACTAAACCTAATTCATATCACTGACAACGATATAACATCAACAGTTAGTACAGATAGTATTCCACAAAGGCATGTTTGACTGGGGAAAATAAGAAGAGGGGGAGTGAGGGGGGGGGGGGGACTCAAACATAGTCAAGATAGAGAAAATAATAGTGGCACCTCCTAGGAATTATCAGAATTCAGACATTCTCAATAGTCACAATGTACAAGTAGTGCAGCTGGTGAATAAAACTTTCCCACACCAATCAACAGAGACATGACTGAAACAAACCCATTCATTTCATATTTCTTGAATCAGTAACAGATGTGTCTTTAAGAACTATTATTGTAGGGCTACTTGCATAGAGAGAGAGAGAGAGAGAGAGAGAGAGAGAGAGAGTGTGTGTGTGTGCGTGTTTATGTATATATATATATATATATATATATATATATATATATATATATATATATACACACACACATTCCTGTACTACAATAAGTATGACTTCTTCACTCCTTTACCATATTCGTGGGAACTTTTAATGATAAAACTGTAGAATTGGTGTAGTAAAGTGTTCCATGGTCAGTGGGGAGTCCAGGAAATGATTACGACATTGTTTACATTGTGTAACTGATCCAAATTCATCACCCACGATAGCCTAGACATCTCATAGACTGCTAGATATTCCCAGTGAAATTTGATACCCCACCCCTACACTTGTTACATATTTGTTGAACTGAATTAACATTAGTGCAACAGAAAGTAGACGGTTTGTACTATGTACTAGTGTGAATAATAATAAACTGCAACGTCTGATTGTTGTTTTAGGGATTCCAGAAACATTTGATTTAAATGATAAATGTAGTGAAAATGTGAGTCTACTTTGCTGTCTTCCTGAGAAAGAAATATACTGATGATATCTATGATATTTAGTCCACTGTGTGAGGGGGATTTCAATCTTTAACATGAGTGGTATAGGTTTACATTTAAGATAATTGTCGCTTGGCTATGCCATTATTTATCAGACCAATTAGACTACTCGCTTCACTGACTGCAGGCACGTGCCATGCCAGAGCGCAGGTAAAGAGAAGGAGAATAGTGACCTCTTGACCTAGCATCTCAACTAAGTGATCCGCTGGTAAACCACTGTGCACTGTATTCTGTATTTTATTCAGCTATCATCAACATGTAAAAACGAAAAAACATTAGCTTTGATACTACGCCTATAATTTGTCTCATAAAAATGTGATAAATAGGCATGGGGCATAGCAATCTAGAGACGTGCAGTTCGAGCGACCGTGGCCAAAAAAATCTGGAAGGCCCATGGTTTTTTTTTTAACTGGGGGAAGGGGCGAGAGTTGAGTTACCTCGGTTACCTGCATGATATGGCATTAATTACATTACTCAAACACGCTCGTACGCATACCAAAGCAATCTAGAGTTTTAAGACTAAAACGCACACGCATACACACACACACACACACACACACACACACACACACACACACATACACAGACTTAGCATCACCTAGGTCAAGTAGTGCCATATGTCACACTTTTAAGAATTCAGTCTTGCTTGTACATATTGACCACTTGTAGTTGTGAATCGCCCTTATTCTGTTGTTCATTTTCATGGAGTGACCATTAAGTTTTGTTGTCGTTGTGAATTGCCGTTGTTTATTGCTCATTTTCCCTGTACAATGGATTCGGCAATGCATTTTAAGCAAATAATGAACAATTTTATCATTTTTTATCAATAATAACCGAAAATGCCTCGAAAATGTTCTGTTTTTGATTGCACTTCAAATTATAGACATGGCGAAAAGACAA
>NC_088366.1:59198184-59210684 GCF_034508935.2 Berghia stephanieae | reverse complement strand
GGACAAAACCAAGTAATCTCATTCCAAGACAAAGACAGAAAGCATGTTGGAAAACATATGAGAAGACACAGTATGTACCCCCTTGCGTCAGAGTGTATCAACAATACAATATGCTTACTAAATTATGAATTGAATCAGCTGATGTACAATAAAAAAAAAAAAAGAAAGCAAGCGAGCGATGCTGTCATTTAAAGGGTGGAGTTTGAGTTTGAGGGGAATCGTTCGTTTGATTACCGAGTCTACACGACCTGCCAGAGGGTGTCTGCACAAAAACAATTCATTTGATAATAATATCGTGAAAATGTTGCTGTTTGAAACTTGAAGGAAAAGAAAAAATAACGATAAGTATTGAATTGTAAGCTTCAATTTATTAGACAAAGACAGATACTGTGGATGTTTCGGGTTTCCCCTTTATCAACAAACCACGATGAATAAAACACTATGGACGACTGAGATATTCTGTTTTAGTGTTTTATTCATCGTGTTTTGTTGATAAAGGGGAAACCCAAAACATTCACAGTATCTGTCTTCATGTAATAAATTGAAGTTTACAGTTCATTACTTATTGTTATTTTTTGGTAATATATACTGTACACAAAGAAAGGCAGAAATCTTTATGGTCATCTTTTGTTTTTGTTTTTAAGGGTTTTACGGCGCTTGCAACACATTTAGGTTATATCAGCGCCAGTAAAAAGGAAGAAAATGGGATAGTAAAAAGTTCTAGAATTACAATTAAAGCACCCAAGAAAAAGTAAGACAAAGGGGAACTGAGAACAAATAGGGATCAGATATAGATTCCAAGAGCATACCACCAATGTACTTAGTTTAAAATCACCTAAAAGTCTCATCCAGACACAAGCACAAAATCCAACAAAGAGGAACACACTCAAATGCTTGCATTATACATTCAAAATAAAAATAATAATACATAACAGAGAGATGATTTACAAGGAAAAAAATATCATCTCCCAAAACAATAACTATGCATTTGACTGTTTCCCTCCCAGCTAGGATTCCGGCCAGTGCCAGGACAAAACCAAGTAATCTCATTCCGAGACAAAGACAGAAAGCATGTTGGAAAACAGATATAAGGGGATAGAAGACACAGTATGTACCTCCCTGCCCGCTATGGGAGGTCAGGATCCCCACCCAGGTTTTACGGCTTGCAACACATTAAGGTCATATCACCGCCAGTAAAAAGGAAGAAAATGGGATAGTAAAAAGTTCTAGAATTACAATAAAGCATCCAAGAAAAGGGAAGGCAAAGGGGAATTGGTTCAAATAGGAAACAAGTGTAGATTCCAAAAGTACTTAGTTTGAGATCACTAAAAGTCTCATCCAGACACAAGCACAGGTCCCCGCTAAGAGGAACACACTCAAATGTTTTACAAATCATATATAATATAAAGAAAGCATAATACAGTGCATAACAGAGAGATGATTTACAATGAAAAAAAATATCATCTCCCAAAACTAACTATACATTCGACTGTTTCCCAGGGCCAGGGCCAGGACCAGGGCCATGACAAAACCAAGTAATCTCATTCCGAGACAAAGACAGAAAGCATGTTGGAAAACAGATATAAGGGGATAGAAGACACAGGATGTACCCCCCTGCCCACTATGGGAGGTCAGGACCCCCGCCCAGTGATCATCTTTTGAAAAAAGACCAAGACAAACGTATTTGTTTTCTGTTTTGTTTTTTTTTAAGTTTAGCTGTAAGCTTCAATTGTTTATTCCAATAGGAAAATAATAATAATAATATTACATGACGTAATAGTTATAGCCGTATTAATGAGTCATGCCAATTAGTCATACATATTCATGAGGTGACATATCATTAACACAATTCAATGTAAATATTACATTCTATTTTTAATGTACACAGACAATATATGACATGAATATGAATAATATAATAACTTGCACTTATCACACTATAATATTATAATGAAGCGAAATAATTCATATACATTAATTAAATAGTATACGTATACATACAGTTGCAATTCAAACTCTCTCTCTCTCTCTCTCTCTCTTCTCTCTCTCTCATTCTCTCTCTCATTCTCTCTCTCTCATTCTCTCTCTCTCTCTCTCATTCTCTCTCTCTCTCTCTCTCTCTCTCTCTCTCTCTCTCTCTTCTCTCTCTCTCTCTCATTCTCTCTCTCTCTGTGTTCATATTCATAGCTTTCTTTATGACCCCTTCACCCTACCTCATAATAATAATAATAAGAATAATAATAATAATATAATAATAATAATAATAATAATAATAATAATAATAATAATAATAATAATAATAATAATAATAATAATAATAATAATAATAATAATAATAATAATGCATCATCATTATCATTGTCAATATTAATATTATTATTATTATTATTATTATTATTATTATTATTATTATTATTATTATTATTTATCATCATTATCATTGTCAATATTAATATTATTATTATTATTATTATTATTATTATTATTATTATTATTATTATTATTATTATTATTATTATCATCATCATCATCATTATCATAGCACCACACAGTAACAGCATATATCCATTAATAAAGAGGTTGGCTTTTTAAAGACTTTACAGTAGTAATCAACATTAATACTTATGAACATGTAATCATATTGCGTAGCGTGGGGGAGGTACATGTACATACATTAACATTTTAACATTAAGGAAAGATAAAACAAAAATAGATCAAATTGCATATTCCAGGAAACAAATAATTATTGTGCATCTTAAAACAGACTTTCTACGACCTCCATAGGGGAAAAACACATGACCTTGACCTCACCCAACTCGATATAATTAATGTGAAAAAATAGCTTTTCTTCATGTTTGGGTTTTCTGATAGAGCAGATAGCTGATTATCATGCTTTTTAAATTATGTTTCTAGCTTAATTAGTGACAATATTAGACCACTTCAAAGCGGCTGACACCAACGGTAATGAAACTATAATAATATATATTTTTGACAGAGACAACGCTATTACCAACCTCATAATATTCATTTTAAACTTGACTATGGTGAAAAAAAAAAAATAGTTGGTAAATTGAAGGAAAAAAAAATCCTTTACGGAAGAATCAACTTAGATTCGTCTTCAATGGAATTTGACCTTTGTACTTTGTTAAGGGGCGGTTTGGGTCTTTTCTAAAAAAAATTTAATTACCTATATTGGGCGGTTTTAATCATTCTGTATCATCAATATAGGTTAAAAAACAACATTTATGGTGAAAAATTTTAATTATCTGTGTTGATACCCATTTTGCGACCTAATTTGGGGGTCTGACATAAAAAAATATAACAATCTTGTGGCAAACGTTCCACAAAAACTAATGAAGGAATAACCTCCATATTCTTTCCTCTTGTCAACATTGTACCATAGTGTGTCACCATAGAGAGATTTTACGGCTTGAGCTTATGGAATTTTTATTAGATCATTACAAAGTTGAGAATCAAAATGTTATGACAAAATTGATGTAAAAAATTCAGATTTAGGATTATAATTTAAAAATCACATATCTTATCAAAAAAATCTCTCTATGGTGACATAATACATTATCTCTGTGATAATTGTGGAAATTTTCAGACAATTTCATTGAATAGATTCTGAGAAACGTTTGACACAGTTTCCCATACCCTTAGAAAAATGACATATTGAGAAAATAGCAAAATGGCTTCCCGTTTTTCACACATTTCTTACTACCTGTACCATTTTCGACTGTGTATGTCGTGCCTGTATAGTCTACTTTAAGAATTTGGACTTCAATTTTATTATTTCTAAGATAATAAAATATCTAATAAAATATCATTTTCCACCAAAATCTCAAAATCAAATTTTTGAAGGATTTTCCTAATAATTAGACCCAAACCGCCCCTTAAGCTAAAGAGGCTCTTCGGGTCGAAAAAAAATCGAGTGCCGAAAACCACGGGACTGAAAGTAAAGCATCAAAGTTGGAATAACTCTCCTAATATGAGTATGAAGTTTTATCCCCAGTTATGTCCCCTAGTCAATTAACGCCAATGCAGACTTCATGCGTGCGCACCGATGAGGACCGTAGTGATACGTGGAGACAGCTGACCGGAAACGTGCTCAAGAGAAGAAGCCGCGCTGGGTGATGATGATGATCTCCCCTAGATTTCGATATTGTTGATAAACAATATATAATTTTTGCTTTAACTTTAACCATTTTCTTTGGAGAAGTTAGTTTTGTTTTTAAGGATTTTACGGCGCTTGCAACACATTAAGGTCATATCAGCGCCAGTAAAATGGAAGAAAATGGGATAGTAAAATGTTCTAGAATTACAATTAAAGCGAAAAAGAAAAGGTAAGACAAAGGGGAATTGGTTCAAATAGGGAACAGATGTAGATTCCAAGAGCACACTATCGGTGTACTCAGTTTGAGATCACCTAAAAGTCTCATCCAGACACAAGCACAGGTCCCCGCTAAGAGCAACAAACTCAAATGTTTTACAAATCATATATAATATAAAGAAAGCATAATACGGTGCATAACAGAGAGATGATTTACAATGAAAAAAAATATCATCTCCCAAAACTAACTATACATTCGACTGTTTCCCTCCCAGCCAAGGAATCCGGCCAGGGTCTAGACAAAACCAAGTAATCTCACACCAAGACAATGACAGGAAACATTTGGAAAATGGGTATGGGTGGATAGAAGACACAGCATGTACCTCCCTGTCCACTATGGGAGGCAGACGACCGTGATACGTGGAGACAGCTGACCGGAAACGTGCTCAAGAGTTGAAGCCGCGCTGGGTGATGATGATGATCTCCCCTAGATTTCAATATTGTTGATAAACAATATTTAATTTTTGCTTTCACCATTTTCGTTGGAGAAGTTAATGTTTATGCAATAAAGAGAAGGAGAGAAAAAAGACTTCCACGTATTATTTAGTATTATTTTCTAAACCTTTCAGAGGGAATTGAATCATATTGAAATATGTGAGACATTGATAGGTACAAAAATTCATAAGCGATATTGACACAGTGTGTAAATGATGTCAATGGTTACGTACTGATGATAATGGCGGTAGTGGTAGTAGTAGTGGTAGTAGTAGTAGTAGTAGTAGTAGTAGTAGTAGTAGTAGTAGTAGTAGTTGTTGTAGTAGTAGTTGTAGTAGTAGTAGTAGTAGTAGTAGTAGTAGTAGTAGTTGTAGTAGTAGTAGTAGAAGTAGTAGTAGTAGTGGTAGTAGTAGTAGTAGTAGTAGTAGTAGTAGTAGTAGTACTAGTAGTAGTGGTGGTAGTAGTAGTAGTAGAAGTAGTAGTAGTAGTAGTGGTAGTAGTAGTAGTAGTAGTAGTAGTACGTATTAGTAGTAGTAGTAGTAGTAGTAGTAGTAGTAGTAGTAGTGGTAGTAGTAGTAGTAGTAGTAGTAGTAGTAGTAGTTGTTGTTGTTGTTGTTGTTGTTGTTGTTGTTGTTGTTGTTGTTGTTGTTGTTGTTGTTGTTGTTGTAGTAGTAGTAGTAGTAGTAGTAGTAGTAGTAGTAGTAGTAGTAGTAGTAGTAGTAGTACTAACGGCAGTAGTAGTAGTAGATGAGGAAGATGATGACGACGATGATGATAATTTATAATAAAAAACAGTAATTCTTATACATATGACCAGATTCAATGCAATATTTTTCAAAATTTTATACACCCGTAATGATGATGATGATGATGATGATGATGATGATGATGATGATGATGATGATGATTATGATGATGACGATAATGATGACGATGATGATGATGATGATAGTCTGCTTAATGATAATACTATAAATTAAATGGCGTGACAAATTAGAAATACAGATCTATGGGAAATGACAGGAGGCCAAGCCAAGAAGAAGAAGAAAAAAAAGGTAGAAATTAATTAAGAGGAGAAGATGGGAATGGACAGGATACAAACTGAGAAAACCAGCGACAATTAGGGAATGAGATTAGCGGAAGAGTAGCATCCCTTGATTGGACGTCACCAGCGGAAAAGTTATTTAGAGAGAGAACGCCATGTTGGTTGTGTGCATGCGTCTGTCTCTCGTCCTCGCTTCCGATGAAAGCGGAATGAGACACTTCACCGAAAGCGAGGACGAGAGAGACGTATGCATGCGCAAAACCATTTTGACGTTCTCTCTGTAAGGTGACGTCCAATCAAGGGACGCTACTCGTCCGCTAATCTCATTCCCTATGCATATTAATATTATTCTGCAGGCTCTGACTTTGACACGGAATCTGCGCAAGGAAGGAGATAAAGAGGGAAGACTAGGAGCAATACGCTTCAACAGTCATGACGTCACTTCCTTCATAATGACGCATGGTAACTTAGTAACTGGCTCTAAACTATCGGAACAATGGCGGACGCCCTTATGAAATATTTATCCGACGAGCATAAAAGCGTATCCAGAGGGAAACAAAATAATTTGTAAATCTGATCATGTTTTGACTTTTACACATTCTGATTGATCACAAGGCCTATGAAAAATTCTAGCCAGCATGAAGAATAAAAAGTACCGATTTTCTTCGTTTAGAACCACAATGGCCGCCGTTGCTGGGCGACGTGACATCATACTATTGAATCCAAATTTCAACGATGAATTTAATCCAACGTAATACTGAAGCGATTGGTCACACAAACGTGGCTTACACGTGTGTATATATAGATCGAAGATGACGTCAATCAGGCCTTTGTTGTTGTTTTTTGCCATCCGCGTTTATGAGTACTTCTCACTAAACTGTATAGATAGAATGCGCTTGGCCAAGGAGTTCACAAAATTGCCATCCGGAAGTATAACGGACCAACACACAAACTCTGTGTAACCATGAACTTTTATAGTCTGGTTAATACAGTTTAGTGAGAACAACTCACAAACGCGGATGGCAAAAACAATAACAAAGGCCTGAGTGACGTCATCTGCATACTATCTATTGACCAGACTTTAAACGATCATGGTTACACACAGTTTTATGTGTTGGTCCGTTTTACTTCCGGATGGCAATGTTGTGAGCTTCTCAGCCAAGCGCATTCTATCTATAATTTATCATCAATACAGTATTAACTCAGCCTTGGATATAGATAGTATGCGCTTGGCTAAGGAGTTCACAACATTGACGTCCGGAAGTATAACGGACCAACACACAAAACTGTGTAACCATGAACTTTTATAGTCTGGTTAATACAGTTTAGTGAGAACAACTCACAAACGCGGATGGCAAAAACAATAACAAAGGCCCGATTGACGTCATCTGCATACTATCTATAGACACTGAAAGAAAAAGATGGATTGGATTACGTATTATTTCCTTCTTTTTTTGTTTCTTCTTTCTTATTTCTTTCGTAATTTATAGTTATCTTACACTATCTCAAAAATATAAATAAATAAATAAATAAACAAATAAACAAAATACAAACAAACAACAACAAACACAAAACGAATATACACAGAACGCTGTGTGGGCCAGAACGGTTGGAAATTCGAGATAAGGCGAAATGGCTCGTGTTTCCCCAATGGAATATTCTAGATAGATTATATCAATACATACACCCCCCCCCCCCCACACACACACCCACCCACACACATACATACCATCCCCCATTCTCGCGGAGATAACAACACGAAGTTCCTACCTGAAATGCCTATCAAATAAAACTTTCGCCAATTTTCAAAATTTGGCCAGAAAATATCTTCAGTTTACTGAAAATGTCGATCGCTTTAACTTTATTAACTTGTCTCCAAGCCTCAAGTCTGGCATTCAATTCCTTTGAAGTCTCGGGTTCAATACTTATATTCACAACTGGACGTCTATCTAATTCTAATAATCCACGAAATTTGAAGGAAAAGTTTTCTGGCTAAATTGAAATATTTATGAATGTTTGGTCAGTGTCAGAAAATAAACAAAACATTTTTTAAAAAAATAATTTTGGCCAGAAAACATTAGCTGAAAATATGGATCGCTGTAACGTATCTCTAACTTGTCAAAAAGCCAAAAAAAAAAAAACAAAAAAAAAAACAAAAAATAAATAAAAATTAACATTTCTCTGAGTCTCGGGTTTAACCAACTAAGTGATGTACTAGTACTATGAAAAAAAAACGTGTTTAAAAATTTTGGCCGGAAAAGTCGTGTTTTAAATTTCGATCGATTTAAATGCCCCTCATCTTGGCAACGGCTCTCAAACCTGGGACTTCGGATATGTGAATTTGTAATAGGATAAGAATTTAGAAATAAGATGTGAAAGGAGAAGAGTCAGAGGAAAGCAATAAATAATATAATAAATATCGTCTTTTTTGTTTGTTTGTTTTTTTCAGAGTCCAACTTGAGAACAAATTGGTGATGATGATGATGATGATGATGATGATGATCAGGATGATGATGATGATGATGATAATGATGATCAGGATGATGATGATGATCAGGATGATGGAGATAATGATGATGATGATGATGATGATGATGATGATGATGATGATGATGATGATGATGAGCAGGTTGATAAACGGGTTCCATTTTACATCTATAATAACATACAACATTACCTGCATAGAGGCATGGCAAATACTTATGAAATCTTTGGTAGTACGGAGAGAACCATGAGACGTGCAATGGCTTGTGGCTTGTGGCTTGATTTATATTATTACAATGTGTTTATATACGGCGTCCAGGTTGAAATCAAGGAGTACGCATGCGTAATAGTAATAGAAAGCCACGTGACATCGCTAGAATTGGTTTGTTGTAATGTGTTGTTTTGCCTATATATTCACCGTGGTCAAACACCTCTCTCTCTCTCTCTCTCTTTCTCTCTCTCTCTTTTACTCTCTCTCTCCCTCTCTCTTTCTCTCCCTCTCTTTTACTCTCTATGTCTCTCTCTCTTTTACTCTCTCTCTCTCTCCCTCTCTTTTACTCTCTCCCTCTCTCTCTTTTACTCTCTCTCTCCCTCTCTTTTACTCTCTATATGTCTCTCTCTCTTTTACTCTCTCTCTCTCTTTTACTCTCTCTCCCTCTCTTTTACTCTCTATATGTCTCTCTCTCTCTTTTACTCTCTCTCCCTCTCTTTTACTCTCTATCTCTCTCTCTCTTTCTTTTACTCTCCCTCTCTTTTACTCTCTATATGTCTCTCCCCCCCCCTCTCTCTCTCTCTCTCTCTCTCTCTCTCTCTCTCTCTCTATATATATATATATATATATATATATATATATATATATATATATATATATATATATATATATATATATATATATCCTACACAATATAGCGTGTTCTGATTCTCTAGCTCAACATACCAAATTTAAAAGTGATAAAGATTTATACTAAAATGACTAAAAGATGATGTATAGATAAGATGATATGAATGATGATGATGATGATGATGATGAATGATGATGATGATGATGATTGATGATGATGATGATGTGATGATGGTGATGATGATGATGATGATGATGATGATGGTGATGATGGATGATGATGAGGGATGAGATGATGATGATGATGGAGGGATGATGGAATGATGAAGATGATGGATGTGATGTGATGGATGTGGATGGATGATGATGGATGGATGATGGATGAGATGATGATGATGATGGATATGGTGGTATGATGGATGGATGGAATGATGGATGGATGGATGGATGGATGATGATGGATGGATGGATGGATGGATGGATGGATGGATGATGATGGATGATGATGGATGGATGGATGGATGGATGGATGGATGGATGGATGGATGGATGGATGGAAGGATGGATGGATGGATGATGGATGGATGGATGGATGGATGGATGGATGGATGGATGGATGGATGGATGGATGGATGGATGGATGAGTGGATGGATGGATGGATGGATGGATGGATGGATGGATGAATTGTTTGAATAAATTATATCGGTCTATAATGCTACAGTATTTATTCACAATTCTCGTTATATGTAATCTTTGTAGTAACATCTCCTTCTCCTCAACTTTCTTGACCAGAAGTCCGACGTTGCAACACAACACATCAGTTACTCACGGAAGCATCGATTTGAGACAACGTCTCCGTCTCACACTGCTTCTCTTTTTAACGGTGCCGAAATTCACAAAATGCAACATCATAAACCTTTCTCAAAACATTGTTTCTTCTTCTTTTTCTCCTCCTCCTCCTCCTCCTCCTCCTCTTCTTCTTCTTCTTCTTCTTCTTCTTCTTCTTCTTCTTCTTCTTCTTCTTCTTCTTCTTCTTCTTCTTCTTCTTCTTCTTCTTTTCTTCTTCTTCTTCTCTTCTCCTTCTCCTCCTCCTCCCCTCCTCCTCCTCCTCCCCTCCTCCTCCTCCTCCCCCTCCTCCTCCTCCTCCTCCTCCTCCTCTCTGCTAACGACAACCCAATCCACAGAATAATCAATCATTTATTTGACTACCTTTTTCCAAACACCATCCTCCTCCCAAACCCTAAACACGAATATTACATAAAACTGCGCACGGCCTTCCAGGAAAAGTCAATCCACTGACTTGGAGGTACTATTCTTCATTCAATTCAAAACTTTTCCGCGGAACCATCAATTTCCCAATAGTGTCTTCTTTAACCTATCCCTCCACCCTCTCCTCTTTCTCCTCCTCCCTTTCTCCTTATGCTATGCCTCATAGTAATGGTGGTAATGGTGGTGGTGGTGGTGCTCGTGAATATGGTGATGCTCGTGTCGCTGAACCACCAACCGCTCTCCGTCGACGTCCCAGGCGTGCTCCCTTTCGATCCAACGAGCGACCTGCTGCATGGCAAGACTGTGGTCCTTATCCCGGTTCCGGTGGCGCCGGTGGTAGTGGGGCGACACGATTACGGGCACGTGGCCGGGAAGACTTACGGGTCGAAACCGGCCCGGTTTGGAGGAGCCGGACGCGGTAGGGATTGCAGCGGCGATCGGGGTTGTCGAGGAAGACGGGAGGACTCCGCCCACTGCAGCAGTGGCGGCGGGTTGTGCAGAGTTTTTCGATTTGCTTTGGGACTTGGGTGAAGATTTATTTATACACGAAGATAAGTTAATACAATTGCCAGTGGCGGTAACAGCCGCGTCTTGGGAGGAGATGGCGGTGTTGTCAAATGACGTCCTTGACCTTGGATTAGAATGATCTCCTTTAGGCGTCGCGGCTGAAGCCGAAGTGATGGTGGTGCTGGTGGTGGTGGTTGTGGCAGTGGCGTTGGCGACTGGTGCACTTCCGGTTA
Organism: Berghia stephanieae; assembly: GCF_034508935.2. Classification (NCBI taxonomy): domain Eukaryota; kingdom Metazoa; phylum Mollusca; class Gastropoda; order Nudibranchia; family Aeolidiidae; genus Berghia; species Berghia stephanieae. The sequence goes on along the minus strand of NC_088366.1, from coordinate 59,199,476 downwards.
CATTGCCATTACTATTACCGCCACAATTGGCCGCGGCGAGAGCAGTTGTTGTGTTGTTGTTATTGTTGTTGTTTTGTCCTTGTTGTTGTTTACTCAAGGCCAAACGCTCGCTTTCCCGACGGACATTATCACATTTATCCCACCTCACGTTGATTCCACCGATAGCACCTCCTCCGCTGCCGACCGGCGTTCTAAAATGATTGTCACATTTGGTGGCGATGTCGTGTGACCTTGACCGATGGTGCCCTGAACTACCCCCGCTTCCGCCTCCGGTGCGCACGCAGCCAGACCCCGCCACGGGGACCGTTGGGTTATTTTGAAATTTGGAGGTCGTGTTCTCCACGCCTGCTAAATCCAGATAGTAGTTTCTCCTATCTTGGCTCTCTTTAGCCTTTTCCTCGACACCAGTTCCGCCGGTTTTCTCGTTTTCTTTATCCGCGTTGAGGGCTGTGATAGCAGACGTAAATGGGCACTGATGTGGAGAAGAAGACGAGACGGGCCCAAAAGACGCCCCGGCAGCGCCACCGCCACTGGCGCCTACACTCCGATGCCTTCTTTTGTGATGACCGTCGGATGTGTTCCGAGAATGGCGTCTGAAGAAGAGGGGGGTGTCGAGGTGGGGGGGTGGGGGGGGGGGGGGGGGGGGGGGGGGGATGGAACAGAGAGAGAGAGAGAGAGGGGAGAAAATAGAAAAGAACATTAACATTTTGTTTTTCTTTCATAAAGAATGCTCGAAATCACTGCGAGTTAACAAAAACAAACAACTAAACAACAACCCCCCCCCCCCCCCCCCAAAAAAAAAAAAAAAAGAAAAAGAAACGAAAAAAGAAACAATGGATTTTAAGTAGTGCAATATCCATTTATAAAGCTCAAAGAACTCAAGGGTTTCCAAGCTAACAACAACAACACTTGAAATGTTCTGACGTGACACAACGTCTGTCTGTAAGGCATTCTTAACCCTGTCTGAAACGATGCTGTTACCGCCAGAGGTGCTCATTTTACACTCAATGAGTGCGATAAGAGAATGTGCGTAAAAAAAAAAAAAGCGCCTTTTCCAAGGACTCAGCATTGCGCTGCCCCAAACCGGACTCGAAACAGGCACCCTACCTACCAAGGAGGTGAATGTTATACCACAAAAGCACATTGATAAACTAGGGAGCAAGCACTGGTGTAAGATAAAACGTTGAATAAGTATTTTTTTAAAAGAACAAAAAGAAAAAACAGTGCCATATACAAAGCAAGAAATAAAAATTCATCATCATCATCATCACCATCATCATCATCATCATCAC
>NC_088366.1:59188184-59190684 GCF_034508935.2 Berghia stephanieae | reverse complement strand
AGTATATCTCCTTTTTTTTCTTTTCAAAAAGTGATCACGTGACACAGCGCTTCCTCTAAGTGGCTCATATCAGCATTAAAGTAGACGGAATAGTAGTAGTATCGTTCGGCTACACTTCTATGTTCAAGGTATCAATCCAGGTTCGGAAGTCATCATCACATTTATTGATGGTTTCAAATCCCCCTTCCAGTTTTGTCTCTGGGCAATCTAGTACGAGGTGGTTTGCATCTTGTGGCGCTTGGTTGCACTTTGGGCATGTTGGTGATTCTTGGAGCCCCCATTTGTGCATGTTGGCAGCTGTTCTTCTATGTTTTGACCGTAGTCTATTTGCAGCTACCCAGTATTTTCTTGGTTGATCCTGTAGACCTGGGAAACTTTTACAGGGATCTTCAATTAGTAGACGGAATAATGTTAGTTGAATAAAACTCTATAGTTACATGTCACATTTCTTTTAGATTTTGTAACTGAGTGTATCTCTTTTTTCTTTTTTTTTTCCAATATTTGAAAAGTACCAAAATCCCATGGTAGAGTGAACAGCATGGAGGCACATAGAGGGCTAGTATTAAGTGATATAGCGCGATATCCACTTAATGTGCTCAAGGCGCACAAGGGGTTCCTGACCAACGCATAGTTGAGTCCTTGGAGAAGGCTCTATACTCACATTCTCTAACCGTACTCAGGTGTAAAATGAGTATCTGGCCGTTAGGATTATTGTCTTTGTCCGAAAAAAAAATTGTAATATCGCCTTTATTTATTATTAATTCATCCTTTAAAATGTATTTCTTGACTTATTTATTTATTTATTTGTTTATTTGTCATAATAGTTTATTAATTCATCTATTTATGGAGTCAAATTTAGCCGTTTTTACTAAAATCAATAGCGACTGTTTTGTAACATCTTCCTGAAATTTTCACCACAAAAAATAAATAAATTGATAAATAAATAACTTGAATGGTGATGTAAAACTATGCACACAAAAAAAAAAAAACAACTAAAAAAACTAAACAAACAAACAAAACTGGATGTTTCTTATAAAAATGTTTTACCCTCCTCAATCGTTAGCACATTAGCTCGATACGCACTAAAAAGGAAATTTTCACATCCAGGCTTCATGTAATAATCTCATCCTCTTTGCTCGTTCGTAGTGTGCAAATCAAATCCGATCCGACTGGAAACCACTTGAAACTCCTCAGAATGCTCTAACACGAACCCCGTGTGCACTTGTTTACAAGTCAGATAACCAAAACACGTTTCATTCATATTAATATCATCAAATTCACATTATTATTATCATATTTCTTTAAAAAGATTATTATATTATCTTGTTTTGATTTGGGCGTTGCTGGAATCTTTTTTCTTTTTATTTATCTTTATTTTATTTTTTTAATTATTTATTTATTTTTTTTTTTTTTTTTTAGAAAAAATAAACTCCCGTTATGTTTAACTCACTCAATCCCATAGATTTTTGCAACTTTTCAAAATTGGAAAAAAAAATTAATTGTATTAAAGATGATCACGTATAGATAATTTTATTCAACTACCATTAACATGTAAAAACTAAAAACATTAGCTTTGCTACCTACGTTATAATTTGTCTCATAAAAATGTAATAAATCGGCATAGGGTAAAAGCGTGGCCTTCTTAAAGTTATGGCCTGATACTGACCAAAAATGACGTCAAAATGCCAGTCTTTTGGATTTCAGTATCAGGCTATAACAAAACGATGGCTACGGTAAAAGTAACCCAGGTAAACTACGGATATAGTCGGTGTTAGGGTTGAATGAATTAAGAGAAATTTGTGCATTGACTAAACGCTTTTTTATATTAAAAAAAAAATTCATTTCGACTAAATTTCATTACTTGAAATTATGATATCGATAGATTGAGATGTCATCATGGCCGGCTAGAAAGTCTTGAACTTTCTCAGACTTTGAATTAGTGATTAAGACTTTTTTTTCGGGGAAGCGGCGGGGGGAGGGGGAGGGTGGGGGGGGGGGGGTGGTGAAGCAAAGCCATCGTTAACTTATAGCCTGACACAAGAACGCACTGGGATCGCGAATGGGGAGGTCGACGACTGATTTTTGGGGATGTTTTTTATTTTTGTTTTGTTTTTTCTTGTAATTTTCTTTCTTGCTTTGTCTGGTACCTTCCATACACACTTATTCGGTTCTTTATCTCATGAAAGATTCCATGATTATCGGAAATGAAAACTTAACTTTCAAAAGGTGGAACAGAAATGCAAGCGATTATTTTATCATTTATATTGCTCATCGATTCCAATCGCCTGATTATTGCGCTATATAGATAGTATGCGCTTGACTACACAACAGCTCACAACATTGCCATCCGGAATTATTTATAACGGACTAACACACAAAACTCTGTGTAACCCTAAATGAACATTTATAAACTGGTTAATACAGTTTAGTGAGAATTACTCGTAAACGCAGATGGCAAAAAAGCAATAACAAAAACCTGAGTGACGTTAACTTCATACAA
>NC_088366.1:59180684-59183184 GCF_034508935.2 Berghia stephanieae | reverse complement strand
TAACACACCGTTTCGGGGCGATGGGTCGCAAAATGTCCATTTGAACTTTGAACTCACCTCTTTCGTGATCCGCCCATGTCCATCAAAGTCGTAGAGAGTGAATGACCATTCCTGTTTGGCCGTCTCGGACCCTTCCAGCTGGACACCGCAGGCAAACTCCTGACAGAGTGGAAGACAATCAATAAATTAATAATATAAATAAATAAATAAATAAATATAAATACATACATAAATAAATAAATAAATAAATAATAATAATATAAATTAATAAGTAAATAAATAAATAATATAAATAAATAAATAATATAAATAAATACATATATAAATAAATAAATACATAAATAGATAAATAAATAAAGAAATAAAAAATATAAATAAATAAATAATATAAATAAATAAATAATATAAATAAATAATATAAATAAATAAATAAATAAATAAATAAATAAATAAATAATATAAATAAATAATATAAATAAATAAATAAATAAATAAATAAATAAATAAATAAATAAATAAATAAATAAATAAATAAATAAATACAAACTCCTTACATAACAGAAGACAATAAATTATCAAGTAAATTACGTAGTCGAGAAAGTTGGGATTTTTTGGCAGGCAATCAGATGATACATGAATATCAATGGGATGAATTAATTTATTATTATTATTATTATTATTATTAATTATTATTATTATATTATTATTATTATTATTATTATATTATTATTATTATTATTATTATTATTATTATTATTATTATTATTATTATTATTATTATTATTATATTATTATTATTTATTATTGTTATTGTTATATAATATTATTATTATTATTATATTATTATTATATTATATTATTATTATTATTATTAATTATTATTATATTATTATATATTAATATATAATAATAATAATAATAATAATAATAATAATAATAATAATAATAATAATAATAATAATAATAACAATAATAATAACAATAAAACAATAACAATAACTAATAATAATAATAATAATAATAATAATAATAATAATAATAATAATAATAATAATAATAATAATAACAATAACAATAACAATAACAATAACATAATAATAATAATAATAATAATAATAATAATAATAATAATAATAATAATATAATAATAATAATAATAATAATAATAATAATAATAATAATAATACAGGCCCCATCAAAGAGATAAACAGACATCGTCCAATCAATAAATCATAGACAATCATCTAAATCAAATCAAATTTTTAAAAATAAAAGGCAAAAAAAAAAAGGACGACTGAATTTTTTATTTTTTTTATTTCTTTTTTTAAAATATAAACGATCTAGATTGATCGACAGAGCCTCCCCCCCCCCCTTTTTTTTCCCCAAATAAAAAAAAAGTGTGGATTTTTTTTTTAACAGTAACTTTTGCTGTTTGATCATTAGTTCACGCTTCACTGTCCAAAGTATTGTATGTGGTCTTGTGTGGTTTTACTGTATTATGTATCGTCGGCGAGATCAAAGGGGATCAAAGACACATCAAAGAACCAGTCAGTCAGTCAGTCTGCGGTCAATCAAACGGGTGGCTGGATCATCGTTTCGTATCATCGCACTTCCTGTGCTACTTCTTTTTTTTTAAGGTTGCAAAAAAACGTTTGTTTGTTTTTTTTTTTTGTTTGTTTGTTTGTTTAGTTTTGGACAGTTTGTCCGGAAAAGTTTTACTTAATCGGTCGATCGATTCAAATCTAGATGCACATCCAATATGACCTTCCGTCTCCAAACGGTATTATGTCGGGATGACTAGGGTGCAAAAAGTTGAATTTATTGACAAAAACATGAAACTTGGGGTTTGTTTCCATTTGTTATGTTACAGAATGAGGACAATTTCTCACAATGCAAAAGCTCAAATATTGGTATTTACTATCTATTTAATTCTAAAGTTACTTTTCGGGGTCCAATTCCATTCCGACATAATACCGTTTCGAGACGAAAAGTCACATATGTGACCTTCCGTCTCATAGCGGTTTTATTGTGCGGCGATGTGGTCTTGTGGTACGACACTCGCTTTCGTCTCGGAAGGTCCTGGGTTCGAATTTTAAAAAGTCATGACTTCACCTGGAATCGATCTCAGTCCCTGTGTGTGAAGTGAGTGCTCTACCAACTGAGCTATCGGAACCCCCGTCTTGAAGTAGTCGAGTACACAGTGTACACAGGTCTTGTTGTCAGTTGTGTGGGGCGATATCACAAAATTTCGATATCGATACGATACGATATTTCGTCACTTGAAATATCGATATTTATTCATGCAAAGGAATCATACATCGATATAACGAAATTCGATAATAAAAAAAAACAAACCAAAAACGTGCTTATCCCTCCCCCTCCCAACCCCCGCGAGCATAATATATATCGATATCGATATGGCATTTTGAAATCTATACGATTCGATATATCAATATTTCGAGACGATATGCCCAACGCTAGTTGTCAGAGTCTGGCAAAC
>NC_088366.1:59178739-59180584 GCF_034508935.2 Berghia stephanieae | reverse complement strand
ACGCTCTCTCTGACTCTCACCTCCTCCTCTCTCTCTCTCTGTCTCTCTCTTACTCTCACCCCCCCCCCTCTCTCTCTCTCTCTGACTCTCTCTCTCTCTCTCTCTCTCTCTCTCTCTCTCTCTCTCTCTCACCCCCCCCCCCCTTTTACCTGTCGCTGCTCGCTTACTGATCATTATGCAAAAGAATCACTTTCCAGAGTATAAGAGACGTTGATGAAGGAAGATATGAGGAGGAGGAAGACGAGTAGTAGTAGTAGTAGTAGTAGTAGTAGTAGTAGTAGTAGTAGTAGTAGTAGTAGTAGTAGTAGTAGTAGTAGTATGTATATAGTAGTAGTAGTAGTAGTAGTAGTAGTAGTAGTAGTAGTAGTAGTAGTAGTAGTAGTAGTAGTAGTTAGTATGTAGTAGTGTAGTAGTAGTAGTAGTAGTAGTAGTAGTTAGTAGTAGTAGTAGTAGCAGTAGTGTATAGTAGTAGTAGTAGTAGTAGTAGTAGTAGTAGTAGTAGTAGTAGTAGTAGTAGTAGTATAGTAGTGAGTGAGGAGAGGAGGAGAGGAGGAGGAGGAGGAGGTAGGTAGGGAGGAGAGTGAGGAGTAGAAAAGGAGGGAGAGGAGAGCGGACTAGGAGAAAGGAGGAGGGTCGATGAGATGACGATAACAAAGAGAGATGACGGAGTGAAGATAAAGGAGGAGGAGAGTCGAGAGAAAAGGAAGCGATGAAGAAGGGAGGAGAGAAGAAGAAAGAAGAAGAAGAAAGAAGAAGAAGAAGAAAGAAGAAGAGAAGAAGAAGAAGAAGAAGAAGAGAAGAAGAAGAAGAAGAAGAAGAAGAAGAAGAAGAAGAAGAAGAAGAAGAAGAAGAAGAAGAAGAAGAAGAAGAAGAAGAAGAAGAAGAAGAAGAAAAGAAGAAGAAGAAGAAGAAGAAGAAGAAAGAAGAAGAAGAAGAAGAAGAAGAAGAAAGAAGAAGAAGAAGAAGAAGAAGAAGAAGAAGAAGAAGAAGAAGAAGAAGAAGAAGAAGAAGAAGAAGAAGAAGAGAAGAAGAAGAAGAAGAAGAGAAGAAGAAGAGAAGAAAGAAGAAAAGAAGAAGAAGAAGAAGAAAGAAGAAGAAGAAAGAAGAAGAAGAAGAGATGATGGAGGAGGAGGAGGAGGAGGAGTAAGAGGAGGAGGAAGAGGAGGAGGAGGAGGAGGAGGTAGAGGAGGAGGAAGAGGAAGAGGATGAGGAGAAGGAGGAGGAGGAAGAGGAGGAGAGAAGGCCTTAAGAAAGTGTAGGTAGTAGATAGTGAATAAATAGGAGATAGATAAAAAGAAATGAAAAATGAAGAAAGAAAGAAGAAAAAAAATCCAACCAGAAATCAGACAGACTATCTTTGCAAGGTAGTTGTTATTGTCTCTTGGTGTCTACGGGTGATAAATGAAGATTTATCAAAGACTGATGACGCGATGAAACAAAAACAATAAATCTTTTTGGTGTGTGCTTTCCGTGTTTGAGATAAATTACAGTGAGAATGAGAGAGAGAGAGAGAGAGAGAGAGAGAGAGAGAGAGAGAGAGAGAGACGGTTGTGTGTGTGTGTGTGTGTGTGTGTGTGTGTGTGTGTGAGTGTGTGTATGTGTTGATTGTGAGAATGGAGGGGAATAGAAGTGACAGATGGGTGAAAGTAAAAGAGATTATCTTAAAGATTAAAAAAAAAAACAAACTTGGTGATGAACGACTCATGCCTCACAAACCTGACGAAAGGGTTTTTTTTAAATGTTGCACGTTTTTCAAGGTTGTCTGAGAAATCAGAAAAATAATTCCGTAAATTTTAAAGCTTGAATGGAGACTTAAAATCTAAATTTCGGCGTCCGCCTCTCTCT
>NC_088366.1:59171239-59173739 GCF_034508935.2 Berghia stephanieae | reverse complement strand
AATACATAATTAACGTAATCGGAATAAATTATAAATCATGGCACATACATACATACATACATACATACATACATGTTATAAGCCTATAAACAACAGGCGGAACGAGCAATTAATGAATGCGAGCTCTATTAATTGTGAATGAACGCGCTTTATATTGCTTTATAATGATTTCTACATCTACAGCATTCACGTTGAATTACTTTCTATAGGGGGAAAGGTTGAGAGACGAGGCAAAGATAGAAGATCTAGATAGTTAGATGGATGGATGGATGGATGGATGGATGGATGGATAGAGATAGATAGATAGATAGATAGATAGATAGATAGATGGATGGATGGATGGATGGATGGATGGATAGATGGATAGATAGATAGATAGATAGATAGATAGATAGATAGATAGATAGATAGATAGATAGATAGATAGATAGATAGATAGATAGATAGATAGAGATAGATAGATAGATATAGATGGATGGATGGATGGATGGATGTTTTGTTTTTGTTTTTAAGGGTTTTACGGCACTTGCAACACATTTAGATTATATCAGTGCCAGTAAAAAGGAAGAAAATGGAATAGTAAAAAGTTCTAGAATTACAAATAAAGCACCCAAGAAAAAGTAAGACATAGGGGAATTGGGAACAAATAGGGATCAGATGTAGATTCCAAGAGCACACTATCAAAGTACTTAGTTTGAGATCACCTATAAGTCTCATCCGGACACAAGCACAAAATCCAACAAAGAGGAATACACTCAAATGCTTACATTAAAAATTAAAAATAACAAATATAATAATACATAACAGAGAGATGATTTACAAGGAAAAAAATATCATCTCCCAAAACAATAACTATGCATTTGAATGTTTCCCTCCCAGCCAGGACTCCGACGAGGGCCAGGAAAATAACCAAGTAATCCCATTCCAAGACAAAGACAGAAAGCATGTTGGATAACAGATATAAGGGGATAGAAGACACAGTATGGATGGATGGATGGATGGATGGATAGATAGATAGATAGATAGATAGATAGATAGATAGATAGATAGATAGATAGATAGATAGATAGATAGATAGATAGATGGATGGCTCAAAAGATTAGTCTCGATCTATGTTAACTTCCAAAATGCAGTAGTATAATAATTAATGTAGATGAGTGCCTGTTCGTGATATTATCCTTTATTTCCCCGAAAACATTGCGAGCTCTCCAACAGTTTTGTGGTTTTTTTTAAAAATCTATTTAAAAACAACAAAAGGGCGATGTAATCGATTACTGTGTTTAGAATGTAATAAATAAGAATGTGAAATTGAATGTAAGCTTCAATTTTGGTAATCAAATTGAAGCTTACATTCAATTTCAGATTATTATTTATTTCTTCGAGCTTCGAGCTTCGAGCAGCAACATTTACATGTGTTTAGAATGTAAACCATTTTTTTTTTACTGTTCAATACTCAACAGTCGTAACGTCACTTCCTTCCTAATGACGCATGGTAACTTAGTAACACTGGCTCTAAACTATCGGAACAATGGCGGATGCCCGTATAAAATATTTCCCCGGCGAGCATAAAAGCGTATCCAGAGGAAAAGAGAACATACATTTGATCATGTTTTGACTTTTACACATTCTGATCACAAGGCATATGAAAAGTTCTGGCCAGCATGAAAAATAAAAAGTAATGATTTTCTTTGTTTAGAACCAAGATGGCTACCGTTGCCGGGCGGCGTGACATCAGACTATTGAATCGTATTTTGAAATAAAACAACACAGATGATCTGTTTATAACCAAGATGGCCACCGTTGCCGGGCGGCGTGACATCAGACTATTGAATCGTATTATGAAATAAAACAACACAGATGATCTGTTTATAACCAAGATGGTCACCGTTGCCGGGCGGCGTGACATCAGACTATTGAATCGTATTTTGAAATAAAACAACACAGATGATCTGTTTATAACCAAGATGGCCACCGTTGCCGGGCGGCGTGACATCAGACTATTGAATCGTATTATGAAATAAAACAACACAGATGAAACAATAACAAACCTGGCTATGCTATCGATTACAGTGTTGAGTTACAGAGTTACCTCGTCTAGACCGCTTTGTATTGTTAGGTTACGAAATGAGTGAAAACAAACGCAGAGAAAAACAATAACAGATTGGACAATGCTATTGGTTACTGTGTTGTGTGTGTGTGTGTGTGTGTGTGTGTGTGTGTGTGTGTGTGTGTGTGTGTGTTGTGTAAGTTGTGTTGTGTTGTTACATGTCTGTCTATCGATCGGCATTGTGTATAGATTTATTTTTAGATCGGCATATTATATATAGAATAACCACACAAATAAAATAATAACAAAATGATAATAATATTATATAATCATATTGAATAAATATCGTATCGTATCTTATCGTATCGTATCGTATTACAACAGACCGCTCTCTAGAAGAGAGATACAATGCCACATGCTCTAGCTATGCTAAATAAAACAGCCCTTCATGCG
>NC_088366.1:59163739-59168739 GCF_034508935.2 Berghia stephanieae | reverse complement strand
ATAAACCCACGTTGAATTTCAAACTTTCCTGGAAAAATGACTGGTGAAGAGAGAAACACAATTTGAAACATTTTATTTAAAATACATAATGTATCCAAAGGATAGCAACCAATTGCAACTGTCTTTTTCACGTCATGCATTTAAAAGAGACTATATTTATATTCAATGTGTAACAATGGGTTCTTATTCCGCCCTACTGATATCAAATAAACTTGATACGATAATAAGTAAGTAAAACAAATATCACAGTCACAAACGATCATCGAATTACATAGATAGAAACACTTCAAATAAATAACAGTGTGAAATTGAATGTAAGCTTCAATTTTATGACGAAAACAGGTGAAAATGGACGTTTCGGGTTTCCCCTTTATCAACAAAACAGGATGAATGAAACACTACAAACGAATGAGATAATGTGGTAGAGGCGTTGTTAAGATGAATACACAAAAAGTCACTACCACAGTATCTCATTCGTATGTAGTGTTTCATTCATCCTATTTTGTTGATTTAGGGGAAACCCGAAACATCCATTTTAATCTTTGGGGGGGGGGGGGGAGGGTGTAATTAAATTGAAGCTTACATTCAATTTCATATTGTTATTTATTTCTTCGAGCTTCGAGCAGCAACATTTACATATAGAAACACTTCCACACCACCACCAAACAGTAGGTATAGTTATTATTAACCACAAAATTGTAGCTACACTACACTACTCTTTGAACCAACAAATTGCCACACTTTTAACTAACTTACTAAGTGCGCACACAGCTACTCTTTGAACCAACAACTTGCACACTTTTAACTAACTACTAAGTGCGCACACAGCTACTCTTTGAACCAACAACTTGCACACTTTAACTACTTATGAACTACAAAGTGCGCGCTGCTCTTTGAAACCGACGACTTCCAACAGAAATTCTTCATCGGGATAACAAGGTTCTCTAGATTGACTGTGAAAGTCCTAAGTGAAACACTCACTTTTATGTGCAAGAAAATCCACTTGAATGAAACAGATGTGTCAAGTTGGCTTACGAAAATAAAAATAAGTAAAAAACAAAAAAAAAAAAAAAAGAAAGAAACACACACAAAATAAAATTACAAAGAAAGAGAAAAAAGAAGAAAAAAAAAAACAGAAAAGGGGGAAATTACTTTTTTTTTAAATAGAAAGAAAAAATAAATTAAATAAATAAATAAATAAATATAAATTATAAATAAATGATAAATAAATAAATAAATAAATGTGACCCTTCGTCTCGAAACGGTATAATGTCGGAATGAATTGGATCCCGAAAGTGACTTTAAGAATTAAATTGATAGTACATACCAATTTTTGAGCTTTTGCATTGTGAGAAATTGTCTTCATTCTCTAACATAACAAATCGAAACAAACCCCAAGTTTCATGTTTTTGTCAATAAATTCAATTTTTTTGCACCCAAGTCATCCCGACATAATACCGTTTAGAGACGGTGAGTCACAAATAAATAAAATGGCCAAAACCAAAAGGTAAAAGAAAGTGTGACCCATCGTGTCTAAACGGTAATTATGATGGGATAGATCTAGTTCTGAGAGTTTAATACTATGCCTATTATGAAAAATCTGGGAGTAAAAAGGTGTGTATAGTAGATAGTTCGAAGATGACGTCACTCAGGTCTTTGTTATTGTTTTTTGCCATCCGCGTTTATGAGTAATGCCCGCTGAACTGTATTAACCCGACTATAAACGTTCATGGATACACACCGTTTTGTGTGTTGGTCCATTTTCCTTCCGGATGGCAATGTTGTGAGCTTCTTAGCCAAGCGCATACTATCTATATGAAACAGTGCCAGAAAAGGCGGAGAGAAAAATTTAAGGGAATTAAAAATTTAAAAAACCATCCCCATAAATTCCGCCTGCCTCGACTTGGGAATCGAACCTCAGACCTTCTGATTATCGGTGGTATTATTAGATTCTGATTTGAAGAGAAAGAGCTTTGTATCTTCAATTTGAAATTGGTCAAAATGATGACGTAATTCTGGCCATTTTTGACTCAATTAAATTAAAATAAAATTTTAATTTTGAGCTTTTATTTTGCGCACTATCCACTAAACGCGCTCAAAGCGCTTTACAAAGGGTCCCTGGCCAACAGCAACACTTAACTCATTTAATCCTGGAGTTTTTGCTACTTTTCAAAATTGGAAAAAATGTATTTAAAACGAACATGTGCATGGATAGTTTTATTCAACTATCATTAACATGTAAAATCTAAAAACATTAGCTTTGATACTACGCCTATAATTTGTCTCAGAAATATGTAATAAATAGGCATGGGGTAAAAATAACCCCGGGTAAACTACTGAGATAGTCGGTTTTAGGGTTGAGTGAGTTAACATGTAAGGCGCGATATGACGACTGTCAGGCGATATGACTTTTTTTTTTCGGACAGAGACAACGATGTTAACGGCCAGGTACTCATTTTACACCTGAGTACGGTGAGAGAATGTGAGTAAAGAGTCTTTTCCAAGGACTCAACTATGCGCGAGCGAGGCTCGAACCTAGTACCTTCCGATCCGAAAGCGAATGTCATAGCACAAGACCACATAGCCGCACAATTAAATTAAATTGTCCTCGTTTTACTTCATGACGACACAACACAGGTTAGACCGACGTGCACATATTTTCAGGTCTGATAACCGAACGCAATTATGGGCCTGTTTTAACCTTGTGTTGTAATCGACAATATTAATATAAGGCGTTGATTTAATTAAGAGTATTTCCACAACAACAACAATGAGCCCATAACACTTTTAGGATTATCAGACCTGCATATAAGTATACGTTATGCTTAACAAATAATTAGGAGAGAAAAAGGGATGCCTTCCGAAAGCTCCTACATCCCCAGTATTCTTGTTTTTTATAATGTTCTAGTAGGGGGTTTGGGAGGGTGGAAACTTTTTTTTTAAAAGTCTCCCCCCTCCCAAACCCCCTACTAGAACAAGAATACTGGGGATGTAGGAGCTTTTGGAAGGCCTCCCGAGAAAACGTAATCAAAAGAAAACAACAACAACTAATAATAATAATAATAATAATAATAATAATAATAATAATAATAATAATAATAATAATAATAATAATAATAATAATAATAATAATAATAATAATCGGATATGTCGTATCTACATTAAAAAAAAAAAAAATCTATGTGTAACCTTGGACGTTTAAAGTCTGATTGAAATGATAATCTAGTGAGAATAATAATCCACGCTACACACTTTGAATTGGAACAACTTCAAGAAATAAACACAAACAACAAAACATGCTACGAGCAAACTAAATTTGGACTGACTGATGGCAATGTGAACAGATTGATTTTGCTTTTGGTTCGAGGCTAATGATTAGACTGGCTTTATTATTGTGGTAAAGTACACACTACACACTAATACATTACACGCGTCATTTTGCATCACACAAATAATAATAATAATAATAAATATTAATAATACATCACATAAACTGTACACACGTTACGAAGTCACTATAAAGAACAACAGTTGGGTGTGTGTGTGTGTGTGTGTGTGTGTGTGGGTGTGAGAGAGAGAGAGAGAGAGTGTGTTTGAGTGAGTGTTTGTGTGTAGGAGTGGGGAGGGAGAGGGGGTGTTTGCGCGCGCGCACGCACGGCCATGCACGTGTGTCAGGGAGATGTGAGGAATAAAAATGAAGGGGGTTGGGGGAGGGGGGGGGGGGAGGGGGTAAAGGTTAAAAGGGGGCGCGGAGAGAGCAGTATAAATCACATGTCTAGCTTATAATTAGACACGATACGATACACCAAATGTCAAATAATCGAATTTTGAAAAAAGGGCCGCGGCTTGCCTTGTTTTTTTTTTTGTTTTTTGTTTGTTTTTTAATTTTTCTTCTTTTGAGTCCAAGGCCAGCGGCGTAAAAGTGACATGAGCACATATTGTTGTTGTTGTTGTGTGCTTTATATTGGTAGTGGTGGTTGGAGTTGGTAGTGATGGTGGAAGCAACAACAGCAGCAGCAGCAACGGCAGCTGTCGTAGTGGTAGTGGTGGTGATTGTGGTGGTGGTATTATTATTATCATTATTATTATTATTATTAGTAGTAGTAGTAGTAGTAGTAGTAGTAGTAGTAGTAGTAGTAGTAGTAGTAGTATAGTAGTAGTAGTAGTAGTAGTAGTAGTAGTAGTAGTGGTAGTAGTGGTAGTAGTAGTAGTAGTAGTAGTAGTAGTAGTAGTAGTAGTAGTAGTAGTAGTAGTTGTAGTAGTAGTAGGAGGAGGAGGAGGAGGAGGAGGAGGAGGAGGAGGAGGAGGAGGAGGTGGAGGAGGAGAAGATTATTCAGAAGGAGATGCTAGTGGTCATTATGAAGAAACGATTCTCCTCTCTCTCTCTCTCTTCTCTCTCTCTCTCTCTCTTTCTGTCTCTCTCTCTCTCTCTCTCTCTCTCTCTCTCTCTCTCTCTCTCTCTCTCTCTCTCTCTCTCTCTCTCTCTCTCTATCTATATCTCTCTCTTTTCTAAGTGAAAATGGAATGCGTTTCCCACCCCCTCAGGATGTGTGTGTGTTTTGTGTGTGTGTGTGTGTGTGTGTGTGTGTGCGTACGCGCACTCTGGATAGAGCATACTACCACGTAATTGTTTTCACGCTTGCAAGCGTGTCTAAATGCCCCTTACCAAACACAATAAGATAATACACCAAAGCATTATTAAAGTAATTATCAGCCACCGGGTGTGTTTATAAATATAATTTAATGGGAGGAGTCGGAGAAGAAGAACAAGAAGAGAACGCCAGCCGGAGAGGAGAGGCACGGTTTCCCTATCTAATCGGTATCGTAATAATCATCATCATCGTCAATCTATAAATTATGAAAACTGCTTTTCCTAAACTATTTATCTCCATTTAAAAAAAAAAAATTCAAATTTGAAGATGGTAGGTGATTATAATTTAATCTATTTCCCCTAAAACTTCTGATCCGGTGTATTATTATTAATGTTATCGTGATTATAT
>NC_088366.1:59140139-59147639 GCF_034508935.2 Berghia stephanieae | reverse complement strand
ATGCTTTTATTCATTCCGGTCAGCGCGAGACATAGTTACTCCCCTTGATTTTCTGGAATAATTATCGTATGCATGAGATGAACAGTCGAAGCCTCGTCTTGTTGTAGGCCGAATCCCCCCCCCCCCCCCCCCCCCCCCTTGTATCTCTCTCTCTCTCTCTCTCTCTCTCTCTCTCTCTCTCTCTCTCTCTCTCTATCTATCTATCTCTATCTCTCTCTCTATCTATCTATCTATCTATCTATCTATCTATCTATCTATCTCTATCTCTCTCTATCTCTCTCTATCTATCTATCTATCTATCTATCTATCTATCTATCTCACACACACACAGACCCACACACATACACACACACACACACAAACACTATCTCTCTCTTTCTCTTCTCTACTTGCTTCTTTTTTCCCTATCTTATTCTCGCCATAAGTCCTAATTTCAATTCAACACTACTGCTAAATTCAACAAGCGCTCTTTTTTTTTTTTAATGTCCCTTCTTAACTTGGATCGACTGCTTCAATGTACTTCTATAGTTGCTGTTGTTGTTGCTATTTCTGAAACGGCTACTCGTAAGATGGGCCCTGAAAGTTTGGTTCCTTAACTTCGACGAGTTCCACACCAATAAAAAGAATACTTCCTAACAACGTTTTAAGACTATTCCTAACAACCCGTTCACAAATTTGCATCTCTCTCTCTCTCTCTCTCTCTCTCTCTCTCTCTCTCTCTCTCTCTCTCTCTCTCTCTCTCTCTCTCTCTCTCTCTCTCTCTATCTCTATATCTCTATCTATCTATCTATCTATCTCTCTTTCTCTCTCTCTCTCTCTCTCTCTCTCTCTCTCTATCTCTATATCTCTATCTATCTATCTATCTATCTATCTCTCTTTCTCTCTCTCTCTCTCTCTCTCTATCTATCTATCTATCTATCTATCTATCTCTATCCATCCATCTATCTGTCTCACTACCTACCTATCTCTCTCTATCTATCTCCCTGCCTCTGCTCTCTCTCTCTATATATATATCTATCTATCTATCTATCTATCTATCTATCTCTCTCTATCTATCTCTATCCATCCATCTATCTATCTCACTCCCTACCTATCTCTCTCTATCTATCTCCCTGCCTCTTTTCTCTCTCTCTCTCTCTCTCTCTCTCTCTTTCTTTCTTTATTTCTCTCTCTCTATCTCTATCCATCCATCTATCTATCTCACTCCCTACCTATCTCTCTCTCTCTCTCTCTATCTATCTATCTATCTATCTATCTATCTATCTATCTATCTACCTATCTATCTCCCTGTCTCTGCTCTCTCTCTCCCTCTCTCCCTCTCTCTCTTCTCTCTCTCTCTATCTATCTCTATTTCTATCTATCTCTCTCTATCTCTCTCTATCTATCTCTATCTCTCTCTATCTCTCTCTTTCTTTCTCTCTCTCTATCTCTATCCATACATCTATCTATCTCACTCCCTACCAATCTCTCTCTCTCTCTCTCTCTCTCTCTCTATCTATCTCCCTGCCTCTCTCTCTCTCTCTCTCTCTCCCCTCTTTCTCTCCCTCTCTCTCGACTCATTCTCTCTCATCCCCCCCCCCCGCCTCGTCCCCTTTCTAAATTCTTTTCTTTCCACATCACTCCCCTGTCTGACTCACCCAAATGATAGCAGCAAAGAGGCAAAAAATATTCTTTAAAAAAAATGAGCTGTTCCCATTAAAGGGACGGACGGACGGACGGACGGATGGACAAGTCCATTGGTGTTATCGAGATAAAACTCGCTTCCTCTGCTATGGTTTAACTCACTCAATCCTAGAGGTTTTTGCTACTTTCCTAAACTGGACAAAAAAAGTATTAAAAATAAGCATGTGCATAGATAGTTTTATTCAACTACACATTAACTTGTAAAAACTAAAAACAATAGTTTTGATACTACGCCTATAATTTGTCTCAGAAAAATGTAATAAATTATAGACATGAGGTAAAAGTAACCAGGGTAAACTACGGATATAGTCGGTGTTAGGGTTGAATGAGTTAAATGGACGGACGGACGGATGGACAAGTCCAGTGGTGTTGTCGAGATAAAACTTGTTTCCTCTGCTATGGTTTATTTAAGTGATAGAAAAGGGTAGGGGCTGCCTGAAGCCGGTGATCGTAAAATTAATACTAACGAAAGAGTGAATGAAAATGATACTGCAACCACCATCGAGTACAGACGACGATACAAGTTATTTTTCATTATATTCTATTTGTTTTCCACGTTAATTGGTGTATTGTTATGCTGACGAATGGTTTGTACCCGAAACGTCCATTGCTTGTTTTGTTCCCATACGAAGCCTCTCCATTTTCACTCCTTCGTTGGTTAAAGTGATACTAACTGCTAGAAGATGTGGACTGTAAAAAGTAATAAACAAAAATGAATATAATAGCTTTAAAACAGAACAAAATACCAAACACGGAACGTTTCGAGCTCAAAACCCTCCTTCAGCCAACAACAAACAACAATTTTTTTTGTTTGTTTGTTGCTTAAGGTCTCTTCCAACACAATTGAGGTTATATGAGAGACCGCTGAAACAAAAAAAAACAAGCAATCTAACAAAAATAGTACAAATGTAAATCAAAATCATAACCTAAAGATATCATAAGCTAAATTATAAATAACCAAGAACAAACAGGCAGAAGATTTACAGAAAAAAAAAATATCCCCTGTCAAAAATACAATCACAAACCAAAGAAGCAGGATAGGCTAGTAAAGAGAAGAAGAAACGACATCACTATCGGATCGTACACCATGCGAACATCATAGGTATATGATTCAAGGATGATGCTCCCATCCAACCACCCGCCACTATCGGATCGTACACCCATGCGAACATCATAGGTATATGATTCAAGGATGATGCTCCCATCCAACCACCCGCCACTATCGGATCGTACACCCATGCGAACATCATAGGTATATGATTCAAGGATGATGCTCCCATCCAACCACCCGCCACTATCGGATCGTACACCCATGCGAACATCATAGGTATATGATTCAAGGATGATGCTCCCATCCAACCACCCGCCACTATCGGATCGTACACCCATGCGAACATCATAGGTATATGATTCAAGGATGATGCTCCCATCCAACCACCCGCCACTATCGGATCGTACACCCATGCGAACATCATAGGTATATGATTCAAGGATGATGCTCCCATCCAACCACCCGCCACTATCGGATCGTACACCCATGCGAACATCATAGGTATATGATTCAAGGATGATGCTCCCATCCAACCACCCGCCACTATCGGATCGTACACCCATGCGAACATCATAGGTATATGATTCAAGGATGATGCTCCCATCCAACCACCCGCAACAAACAAAAAAAAAAAAACAATAAATACATAAATACATTACTATGTGGTCTAGTAATATGACACTCGCTTTCGGATAGGAAGGTCTTGGGTTCGAGCCTCGCGCTCGGCGCATAGTTGAGTCCTTGGAAAAGGCTCTTTCCTCACTTTGTCTCACCGTACTCAGGTGTAAAATGAGTACCTGGTCGTTAACAGCGCTGTGTTTGTCCGAAAAATTGTAATATCGCCTAACAGGCGTTATGTTCCGTCCTACATGTTAAATGTTGCTGTTGACCAGGGACCCCTTGTAAAGCGCTTTGAGCACATTTAGTGGATACTGCGCTATATAAAGCTCAATTTAATTTATTTCGAAATTCGAAATTATAATTAAACATTTCTCTGTCGTCAATCAGGAATTTAGTAATGTATATATTATTATGTATTTATTGATTTTTGGTGTTGGCTGAAGAAGGGTTTTGAGCCCGAGACGTTTGGTGGATCAACTGATAACTGGGGAGAAATTGGATTCAGTAGTCTGATGTCACGCCGCCCGGCAACGGCGGCATCTTGGTTCTAAACAAAGAAAATCATTACTTTTTATTTTTCATGCTGGCTAGAACTTTTCATATGCCTTGTGATCAGAATGTGTAAAAGTCAAAATACGATCAAATTTATGTGTTGTTTTCCTCTGGATACGCTTTTATGCTCGCCGGAGAAATAATTCATACGGGCATCCGCCATTGTTCCGATAGTTTAGAGCCAGTTTCTAAGTTACCATGCGTCTTTAGGAAGGAAGTGACGTTACGACTGTTTAAGAGTATTGGGAATATAATAATAAGGGAAGGCTGATTGCTTTGTGATGATTTTTGCCTTGTATTTTTCCCCGCCTCTGATTGATTGGTCTGGAACTGTTTCATACACACTTCATTTTTATTTTATTTTTTTCGTGCGGCGCCATGTGGTCTTGTGGTATGACACTCGCTTTCTAATCGGAAGGAAGGTCCTGGGTTCGAGCCTCGGCGCATGGTTGAGGCCTTGGAAAAGAGGGGTAGAGAGAGAGAGAGAGAGAGAGAGAGAGAGAGAGGAGAGAAATATATCAGAGAGAAAGGGGGAGAAAGAGAGAGATGGGGGGGGGGGAGAGAAAAGAGGAGAGAGAGAAGGGGGAAGGGATAAATGAGAGATACATTTATCTAAAAATGAGACAAAGGGAAGAGAGGAAATCAACAGAAGAAAATAATAAAATATGGGGTATAGGAGAGAGAGAGAGAGAGAGAGAGAGAGAGAGAGAGAGAGGGGGGGAGAAAAATAAGGTAGAAAGAGAGAGGGGAGAGAGAGATATCAGAGAGAAAAGAGGGATAAAGAGAGAGGAGAGAGAGAGAGAAGGGGAGGATGGACAGAAAAGAGGTAGAGATAGAGAGGAGAGAGATGGAAGGGGGGGGAGAGAGAGAGAGAGAGAGAGAGAGAGAGAGAGAGAGAGAGAGAGAGCGAGAGAGAGAGAGAGAGAGAGAGAAAGGAGAGATAAATATATCTGAAAATTAGAGACAAAGGGAAGAGAGGAGGACAGAAGAGATGAGGAAGTATAATTAATAACATTCGGTGAGAGACACCATCCATTACCCTGGCTGGCTTGAGCGTCTCATTGTCACAACTTTGTCTTTCCGTATTTTTGTTGTGACAAATGGATCTGTTGGTCTTTCCTGTTCCCTAATACGCTTCAACAGTCATGACGTGACGTCACTTCCTTCCCTCGTAATGACGCATGGTAACTTAGTAACTGGCTCTAAACTATCGGAACAATGGCCGGAGCCTTTATGAAATATTTCTCCGACGAGCATAAAAGTGTATCCAGAGGGGAAAAAAAAACATTATAAATCTGATCATGTTTTGACTTTTATACATTCTGATCACAAGACATATTATGAAAAGTTCTGGCCAGCATGAAGAATAAAAAGTACCGATTTTCTTTGCTGGGCGACGTGACATCAGACTATTGAATCCAATTCCCGGTCACATAATTTTCCAGACCTGCCTACCATTACGACAAATTTGTAGAATTACGAAATTTTGACTCTATGTGCGGCTATGTGGTCTAGTGGTATGACACTCGCTTTCGGATCGGAAGGTCCTGGGTTCGAGCCTCGCGCTCGGCGCATAGTTGAGTCCCTGGAAAAGACTCACATTCTCTCACCGTACTCAGGTGTAAAATGAGTACCTGACCGTTAACAGCGTTGTCTTTGTCCGAAAAATTGTAATATCGCCTAACAGGCGTCATGTCCCGTCCTACATGTTAAATGTTGCTGTTGACCAGGGATCCCTTGTAAACGCTTTGAGCACATTTAGTGGATATTGCGCTATATAAAGCTCAATTATTTTTTTTTATATCAGAACGTCATGGACATCTTCTCTGTGTCATTAAAACTTATTGAAAATGAAAGTTGTTCCAGACTACTAAATTTTAAGGATTTTAAAGTAATACTTATCACACGTAAACTATTGGTTTTGAAAGTTAACTATCTATAACGATTGCAAGTTTTGTCTCCCAAATATTCCGAATGGTTTTTTTAATTTTAACTCACTCAACCCTAACACCGACTATATCCGTAGTTAACCCATGTTACTTTTATCCCATGCCTATTTATTACAACTTTTTGAGACAAATTATAGGTGTAGTTTCGAATAAAGCTAATGTTTTTAGTTTCGACATGTTAATGGTAGTTGAATAAGACTATCTATGCACATGCTTATTTTGGATACATTTTTCCAGTTTTGAAAACCAGCAAAAATCTCTAGGATTGAGTGAGTTAAAGTAGGCAGTAGTGCGGGGCGGTCCTTGGCAAGCTTAAGGACCACGGTCCTACGGTCCTTGGGAAATGAAGACCGCAAGGACCGGTCTTAGGACCGGTCCTTTTCGACATTGAACATTCCTGAGAGACTGTTGGAAATTCGAACCGGTTTGACCTTTGAGACCGTGGGATCGTTCATTCTTGAACCGTTAAAGACCGCTACACGATGAAAACCGTGGTCTACAGGAGTAAAACACACGGAGTAGTCACACTCATTTCAAATTGTAACCTAATTAGAGAAGAGGGGTGATGCCTTCTTTATTTGCTCACCGTACTTCATTGTTACTTCGATAATTTAATAAAATTTGAAATTTATCCCCATTAACGGAGATAATGGCATCGCCCAAGGCGTTGATCGAGTTGTTCGTGGCGTTGATACACACACGCAACTCCTACCCCCCCCCCCCCCCCCCCCCCCCCCCCACACACACATTAGAGGGCAGCGAGCATTGAAGAGTAAGAGAGAGACGTGAAGTTATAATAAGAGGGGGTGGATGAGGTAATAAGAGGGGTCGATGGTGACTTTTCGCCAGATCTAACAAACTCAGCTACCCATTCATTGCTGAGTAGACAGGGATTCAGAAAAAACTCGACTGCACCCGGGATCGATCTCTGGCCCTTTGCGTATAAAGAGAGTGCTCTATCAACTGAGCTATCGGGGTCCCCAAATATTCTATTGGACTTTTTAAAAATTCAGACGTTATAACTGGGTTTTTTGGAAGGAAGAAACTAATGAAACTCATATTATTTGATTAGTAAAAACACCAAACGAAATTTTAATATTATTGTATTATTTTAAATGACAACACTGCGATAGAAAGGAGTGGTGACAAGAGATGGACAAAAGAAAACAAAAAATCGGATTTGCTACTTGCTAGGTTCGACACACACACACACACACACACACACACACAAACACACACATCTTTAGTAGTCACATACATTTCAAACAATAACCCATTAGAGAAGAGGGGTCATGCATTCACCATAGACCATTGTCATTGCGATCATTATGGTGTAGTAAATTTTGAAATTTACCCCGTATAATGGAATCGTCCAAGGCGTGCGCCTCCTGTTCCCCCCCCCCCCCCCCCCCCCCCCCCCCATCTCACACCCGAAAGGGCGGTTTGCGGAGTGGAGGGAGGTGGTCGTCTGCCTCTATGGTCGTCTGTGTCGTTTAGTGTATGGCAAAGGGGGGTGGGTGCGATTAATTAAGTGGGATGGGTGGTGATTGGTGGAAGATAGGCTACCGAGGCAACGAATCGCTGGGGAAGTAGATCGTTGAAAGGTCTTCCCCTATGGGATCGGTCTTCGGTTCACAGCTAAAA
>NC_088366.1:59130139-59135139 GCF_034508935.2 Berghia stephanieae | reverse complement strand
ACAATTTTTATCTTAAATATGGTCCAGTGTTTTGTACCAGATTGTCTACACCAGTCAGAGAGTCACTCCTGCAAGTTTTACAGATTTCCAAATGGACAGGCAGACAAAAAATTGAAGAAAAAGTGGATCACTTTAGTCAGGTAAGCACGCACGCCTCGTCGAACATTTGATAGAGTTCGTAGTCCAGATCTAGGTCAAGTTCTAGCTTACATAGACCTATATTTTATGATTAAAGTGTACAATTGCACGAAATTATAAATAAAAATACATTCCAAACTAGGTTTCTATTGAAGTTGAAGCAAAAATGATATCTCAACCGTTTTGATGTTAAGGCTGATAAACTGAATGAGAGTTAAGTTCTACTGATAAGTGATAATTTTTTTAAAAGGAGAACAAGAATAAAGAGAAGAAAATATTTGTTAAAATCTTACTTTAAACTCGATACCTTTATGGCAAAATGAAAATAAATAAATACAATAACGCAACCTCTCCCCCCCCCCCCCCCCCCCTCCCCCACCTCCTCCCTCACGCAGATTCTCTCTCTCTCTCTCTCTCTCTCTCTCTCTCTCTCTCTCTCTCTCTCTCTCTCTCTCACACACACACACACACACACACACACACACAAACACACATACTTTCCTCTTTTTTTTGGAAAGTTTCTCTGATTCTCTGCCATGCCTCCCCTCCCCGACAGCCGAGGTGGCAACTCTGTGTGAACAAAGCAAGATGGCGGCAGGGACCTCTCTCCTTTACCTGTGCCCGATTGTTGACACTCCAAAGTTTCCATCACCGCACTGTCCAGTACAGTACTGACTGAAATAAAGAGAAAACGCCAGTCTTGCCACACTCAACCCCAAGATCAACTTTAACTGTGTAAATTTAAGAATTCATATTTTTATATATACCTAGTCAAAATCATCAAAAGAAGTAATGAGGAAGTGCGACATTTTGCTGAATGTGCGATTTCATAAAAGACAGGCGAGAGACCCACCAGTAACCTAGTCTCTTGCACACCTTTGATTTATCATGCATTGAGCTGGTGTCAAACAAGATAGTCTAAAACAAAGTACTTATCAAATTAAATAATATACCCAATATGCCCAACAGAATTATTGTTTGTTTTTTTAATCTTTTCATTTCTGGAGAAAGGACAAAAGATCCAACATCATCATCAAGAGTGTGTTCTTGTCACTTCAGAGATGGTGACAAAGCCAACCTCCCTGAATGGTTTGACAGAAATAAAAATAAATTGTTTCCATCAGAGCCAGAAAGATAGAAAAGAAAAGTGACACAAGGAATTCCCACCCCATCTCAATTGGCACCAACATCAAGAAGTCCACCACCACCACCACCACCATCATCATCATCATCATCATCATCATCATCATCATCATCATCATCATCAGCTCAACTCTCTTCATCATCATCACAAAGTCCCACCTTTAAAAAAACCAGATTCCTCATCATCATTATTTTCCTCCTCATCATCATCCTCATTATCTTCTCCCTCATCATCATCTCAACTCTCGTCACCATCATCACAGGATTCCATCTTTTTAAAAAAACAGATTGTAGAACAAGTGAGGATATTTTAAATAGAACAACAAATTTAATTCAAGAACAAGAAATTACAGACAAAAATAAGGAAATAGCTAGCTTTAAAAAACCCAACTAAGTTAGATTCAACGCACTTACATTGTTTCAAGCCTTACAGAAAAAGTTCTTCGAATGGAGACAGGTGTACATTGTTTTAAAATATTTAATATTATTGTTCAATATGTTGAGTGCTTTAGAGGTAACATTATTTATTATAGTGGATGGGAAGTTCAGGAAGAGACAGTTGCATTAAAAGACCAAATTTTCATTATTACACTTATGAAACTTAGACAGAACTACGCTAAACTTCATATTTCACAATTGTTTAGCGTTAGTGAAAGTACAATAACAAATATTATACAAACGTTTATTCATGTTTTACATAAGCCATAAGCTTCTCTTTGAAAATGTTATGAAGGTTACATGACCTTCTAGACATAAAAATAAACTATCAGCTCCATCATCATTTTTAAGATTTCCAAATTGCAGAATGATCATTGATTGTACAGATGACCAAATTGCTATTCCTAAAGAAATGGATAAACAACGGTTAACTTATTCTTCTTATAGGTCCATAAATTCTGTTAAAGCTCTTGTTGGTGTGAGTCCAAATGGTGTGATAAATTTTGTTTCTAAACTTTATCCAGGGTCTGTCTCGGATAAGGTCATTGTACAAAATTGTGGATTACTAAAACTTTTAATTTTAAGCCCTGGAGATTTAATTTTAGCAGATAAAGGTAATAAAGGTAAAACCCCATCCTGATTCAAGATATTTTACCTCAAGAAGTAACTGTAAATATCCCTCCCTTTTTACATAATAAATTTACTGAAAATGAGATTTTATTAACAAAAGAAATTGCTTCATGTAGAATTCATGTTGAGAGGGCTAATGAAAGACTGAAAATTGTTAACATCCTCTCATATATTCCAACCATGTTAAGAGAAACGTCTGATATTATTTTTCAATTTGTTGCAGCACTTGTCAATCCCCAGTCTCCTCTTATTAAGGAGACTGCATTTTGTTAGCTTTGCCATTTATTTTGTACAACACACATATTTTGTTCATCATCATCAAATCGCCATTCAAAATAATGGTTTTGTAGGTCCATACATGATTTTACATGATAAACATGACAAATTATGGCATTGTTGTATCAATGTATGTTCAATGTCATTAACATTGTTAAATAAAACCACACAAATTAGTTTTGGACTGAATCAACCCAAGACATCATCAAGATAGATCTGTGGAAGTAAAAGAATAAAAGATTCAAATTTAGAGCTGCGACCATGCTCAATAGGCAAAAAACAAACAAACTAATAAAACGTCTGTTGTGGTCTTGTGGTATGACACTCGCTTTCAGATCAGAAGGTCCTGGGTTTGGGCCTCGCTCGGCGCATAGTTGAGTCCTTGGAGAAGGCTCTTTACTCACAATCTCTCACCGTACTCAAGTGTCAAATGAGTACCTGGCCGTTAACAGCGTTGTCTCTGTCCGAAAAAATTGTAATATCGCCCAACAGGCATCATGTCCCGTCTTACATGTTAAATGTTGCTGTTGGCCAGGGACCCCTTGTAAAGCACTTTGAGCACATTTAGTGGATATTACGCTGTATAAAAACTCAATTAAAAAAACAAATTAAGTGATTCTTTCATTCATCTTGTTTTGTTGATAAGGGGGAAACCCGAAACGTCCATTTTATCTGTTTTCGTATATTAAATTGAAGTTCACATTCAATTTCACAATGTTATTGATTTCTTCGAGTTTCAAGCAGCAACATTTACATTACACCTGAACCCAATAGGAAGTTTAGTTTACCGTGACTAACACTGGTCTAAATAAATCCTTTATTCATCCCATAGAGGAAATTTATCTCTAGGGTCTATTCCCAGGGAAGACTGGAATAACCGCGGTGCAGCGCCGCAAATTGAGCTAGGGCGAGGTGACTTGCTCAAGGCCACACAGCGCAGCGGCGGGTGAACGAACTCGGTACCTTTCAGGTACGAAGCAAAAACCGTACCGCTGATCCACGCTGCCCCACATGAAGTATGATAAAATGTCTAGCGTGATTGGTGATTGTGATGCTCATATGAGTATTATAATAAAGGTTACAACACGATACTAAATAGTATGTAGTAGACTATAGTCAATAGCAACGAAAATTAGCGAAGCAAGACTAAGACCTCAAAGACTCAAAGTCCGTGGTCCATAAGATAAAAACACAATAATTCAATGACTCCCTCTCTCTCTCCCTAACTAAAAATCGAACGTAAACAGTTAAATCTTTCCATCGGATATACTAAATCTGCCTAAACTCAAAGTAAACTGATTGTCCAACAGTAGTTTTACGGAGATGTGAGATTTTGAGAGTGAGAATGAGAAGACGAAATGACTTACCTTCACAGAATACTCTTTATTCTTCATGCTGGCTTGAACTTTGCCGAACATCAAGCCATCTGAGTAAGTGAAAGTCAAAACATGACCTGACTGATGATGATTTTCACCTCGCGAGACACTTTTATGCTCATTGGAGAAGTATTTCATAAGGGCGGTGATGGAAATAGAGTTCGTGTCAGCCATTTTTCTCGACTGTTTAGAGCCAGCCGGTTTGTTGCCATGCGTTGCTGCGCAGGATTACGTCACGACTTAGGAAGCCTATTACGACACGAATCAGCGGGAAGGAGGAGGAGGAAATGATGATAATATGCGTTTAGGTAAAATGCTCACATCATCCGCCAGTCGGATATAATATAACGTACCAACGCGACACACAAACCTGTGTGTGTAAACTTAAACGTTTTTTAGATAGTATGCGCTTGGCTAAGAAGCTCATAACATTGCCATCCGGAAGTATAACGGACCAACACACAAAACTGTGTGTATCCATAAACGTTTATAGTCAGTTTAATACCGTTTAGCGAATATTACTCAAAAACGCGGATGGCAAAAAACAATAACAAAGGCATGAGTGACGTCAACTTTGAACTATCTATAGATAGTATGCACTTGGCTAAGAAGTTCACAACATTGCCATCCGGAAGTATAACGGACCAACACACAAAACTATGTGTAACCATGAACTTTTATACTCTAGTTAATACAGTTTAGTGAGAATCACTCACAAACGCGGATGGCAAAAAACAATAATAAAGACATGAGTGACGTCATCTTCGAACTATCTATAGATAGAATGCGCTTGGCCAAGGAGTTCACAACATTGCCATCCGGAAGTATAACGGACCAACACACAAAACTATGTGTAACCATGAACTTTTATACTCTAGTTAATACAGTTTAGTGAGAATCACTCACAAACGCGGATGGCAAAAAACAATAATAAAGACATGAGTGACGTCATCTTCGAACTATCTATAGATAGAATGCGCTTGGCCAAGGAGTTCACAA
>NC_088366.1:59122639-59125139 GCF_034508935.2 Berghia stephanieae | reverse complement strand
GGGGAGAGAGAGAAATAGAGAGATAAGAGAAAGAGAGAAAAAGAGAGAGAGAAAGAGAGAGAGGGGGAGAAAGAGGGGGGAGAGAGAGAGAGAGGAAGAGAGGGGGGAGAGAGAAATTGAGAGATAGAGACAGAGAGAGAGAGAGAGAGAGAGAGAGAAGAGATAACAGGTTTCGCCCTGACCATGGCTAGTCCAAACATTGGAGAGATAGACAGCCATTCAACATCAAAGGAAACAGGCCGACGGTGAGAATTAAAGAACCGTCCACTAACACAATAAAGGCTCAGGTATACCGTCTATACACACACACACACACACACACACACACACACACAACACACACAGAGAAAACACATACAAACACACAACATATACATAGATACACTATTATAAACGTAAAATTGACACACTCACGTACGTACACAAAACACACACACACACACACACAAACACACACACACACAACACATAGGCATGATATACACCTTTATATATATATATATATATATATATATATATATATATATATATATATATATTATATATATATATATATATATAATACATCCACACACAAACAAATTCAGAGTCGGTTTGGATGAGAGATGTGAGAAACTTTATGTTGTTGTTGTTGTTGTTGTTGTTGTTGTTGTTGTTGTTGTTGTTGTTGTTGTTGTTGTTGTTCTTGTACAAACTATATTAATTCCAAGTTTCACAAACTGATTTAAATATCAAAAGAAACAAAAAGAGCAGAAATGTGAAAGGAAAAAAAATGCAGTTATTTTATTCACTGACATGGAGTGAAGTCGCCTTGTCAGGGCGCCAATTTGCGTCATCCATCACTAGATCTAGGTATTATATGACATTTTCAATAACATGTGATCACTAACCGATTAAAAAATAAATAAATTAATTAATTAATTAATAATAATAATAATAATAATAATAATAATAATAATAATAATAATAATAATAATAATATAATAATAATAATAATAATAATAATAATAATAATATAATAATAATAATAATAATAATACTCTTTAGTCATCCCCCCCCCCCTCTCTATCTTCTCTCTCTCTCTCTCTCTCTCTCTCTCTCTCTCTCTCTCTCTCTCTCCCTCCCTCTCCTACTTTCTCTCTCTCTCTATCCATCTATCTATCTCTCATACTTACACAAACACACCCACACACAAATACTCTCTTACACACACACACCCACACACAAATACTCTCTTACACACACACACACACACACACACACACACTCATTCTCAGTATTTCACGGGAAGAAACGCAACAACATCTACAACATCATCAAGAGCAACAACAACAACAATAACTACAACAACAATAATAAGAACAACGACAACAACTACATCATCAACAACAACAACAATTAAAATAACTACAACAACAACAACAACAACAATAACTGCAACAACAACAACAACAATAACAGACTGGGGGGCCTTTAGGCTTGTAGTAAGTAGTAAGTACAGAGTACATAGTGGCTACATAGTTCGTATGACAACCAATTTGTAATGAATCTGTACAGACAGACAGTTGTCGTTAAAAAACGATCCAGCAGACAGACCAACAACAAGTGTGGGAACCAAGGACTGAACACGGTAGGTACCAGAGGACGGGGAAATTGACACTTTAATAGTTAACTCATTCAACCCTAACACCGACTATATCCGTAGTTTACCCATGTTACTTTTACCGCCTGCCTATTTATTACATTTTTATGATACAAATTATAGGCGTATCTAGTATCAAAGCTAAAGTTTTTAGTTTTTGCATGTTAATGGTAGTTGAATAAAACTATCAATGTACATTCTCATTTTAA
Source organism: Berghia stephanieae (assembly GCF_034508935.2). Classification (NCBI taxonomy): domain Eukaryota; kingdom Metazoa; phylum Mollusca; class Gastropoda; order Nudibranchia; family Aeolidiidae; genus Berghia; species Berghia stephanieae. Next base: position 59,123,288 of record NC_088366.1, on the reverse strand, counting down.
ATACATTTTTCAAATTTTGAAAAGGAGCGAAAATCTCTAGGATTGAGTGAGTTAACCCACTCTACCCTAGCTCTCTTGTCTTCCCCATGCTACCTGTCCGCTCTTCCTAGAGAGTTTTGGTCCTTTACTTAAATAAAAAAAAAAAAAAAAAAAAAAAAAAAACCCGAACAAAAAAAAAAACAAATCAGAAAAAGAAAAAAAAAATATAAGTGTAAAACCATTGGACATGTGCCTTGTGTAGTAATTCATTTTCTGGTTATAGATAGTTCGAAGATGACGTCACTTTAACGTTCGGCTTAGAGTTCACTGTAACCTGACCCCATATATAATTCCTCTCATTATCTATTTGAAAAATACCACAGACCAACGTGTACTTTGATTGCACAAAAGATAATTTAAAACTACTGCTTTGGTTACAAATAAATAAATAAATAAATAAATAAATAAATAAATAAATAAATAAATAAATAAATAAATAAATAAATAAATATATAAATAAATAAATAGATAGGTCGATAGATAGATAGATAGATAGATAGATAGATAGATAGATAGATAGATAGATAGATAGATAGATAGATAGATAGATAGACAGATAGATAGATAGATAGATAGATAGAAGAGAGAGAGAGAGAGAGAGAGAGAGAGT
>NC_088366.1:59107727-59122542 GCF_034508935.2 Berghia stephanieae | reverse complement strand
GGTCCGTTACATTTCCCCCGGGTGAAATGTTGGGGTTTTTAAACCCCAGGCACAGCTCTATATTTTCAGTTGATTGAACAGGGGGGTCTGAAGCAAAGGGGATGGGTTTCGTCCCGGGGTACGTCGAAGCGTTTCCTTTTACCCTCTATGTCCACCCAAACATACGGGGGGTGGGGCTAAGAAACGGGGGAAATGCTGCTTTGAATAGAGATAAGGCCTATCCATAGAGAGGGTGGCAACGGGAATTGCCCGTTAGGGGTTCAAAAACCCGGGAAAACCCCCGTTTCTATAAAAATTTATAATTATGAAGAGTTACAAAATAATAACAAACAGAAAAATGGACGTAATTTCTAGGTGCCATTTCAAGGTTACTATCCTCAGATTTATTTATAATATATTTTAAAATTTATATATAAAAATTTATTATATATAAAGAAAATTTTTCACTCACATTATTTTCCCAAGACGATTCTTTTCAGTGTTCCCCCTTCGTCGATAACCATTTGTAAGAATGTCCGTCGAGGGAATTTCTTCCAAATGGATTATCCCGCTGAGAGGGGGAACCTGAAACGAATCGTTTGGCAAGAATAATGTAGTGAAAATTTACATTTATATATTGCTCAAACCACCATTATCGAGCACTTTCGTACCTAAAAGTACCCCCAAACTCAAAAATAATATATATAATAAATATTATATATATATTAAAATTTATATATAAAATAATTATAATTTTTATATATTTTAAATATTTTCATCCCCCATTTTTTCGCAGATTCATTTTGTTATTTGGTTACGTATGAGCCTTTGTGATCTCACAGTATTTTTTTCCGTTTTTCTTTTTGTTGTTCATTGCTGTTACAGTATTGTTTTGTTTTTTGTTTGGGGTTTTTTTTTTATTGTTTACTTGTTGTTGTTTTGTTTTGTTGTTGTTGTTTTATTTTTTTTTTGGTTGTTTTTTTGTTTTGTTTTGTTTTTTTTTTGGTCGTTTTTTTCTTTTTCGGTGTTTTTTTTTTCTAGGGGAGCGGAGGGGGTATTTGCTTCCCATGAACAGAGAGCTCTCTCGAATAGATAGAACTCTTCTAATTTCCATGAAAACAATAAATAAGGCCTTTTCATCTTCAGTCTCCGTCAGTAAGTATGTAGGTACCGAGATTAATAAACAGTCAGTCTAGCATTACGTATAAACAAAACAAAAAACAAAAAAAAAAAGAAAAGAAAAAAAAAATAGTAAGAAAACAAACAAAAAAACATCCGTCCGTGCGCAATCTGTATCATAACAATATCTAATTGTTTAAATAAATGAATCTAAGCACGAAAAAGCACGGTCGGAGGATGTTAGCGACGACGACGAAGACCATCGACATCAATAATACACCACAGACGGACGGGCGTGTTTGGTTTACTTGTCAAAACAGCGGGCCTCTTGTTTGTCAGAGACATCAAAGAGACCCGCCAAACCCAGCGATGATGGGAAAAGTAAACACTTACGGGGATGATAATGTCCCATTGTTGGGCAACATCGATATAATAATAATTTTTTTAAAAAATAAAATAATTTTAAATAATAATAATTCTAATAATAATAATAATTTTTTTTAAAATTGAAAAAAAAATTGAGCTTTATATAGCGCAATATCCACTAAATGTGCTCAAAGCGCTTTACAAGGGGTCCCTGGTCAACAGCAACATATAACATGTAGGACGGGACATGACGCCTGTTAGGCGATATTACAATTTTTCGGACAAAGACAACGCTGTTAACGGCCAGGTACTCATTTTAACACCTGAGTACGGTGAGAGAATGGAGTAAAGAGCCTTTCCAAGGACTCAACTATGCGCCGACCGCGAGGCTCGAACCCAGGACCTTCCTATCCGAAAGCGAGTGCCATATCACTAGACCACATAGCCACACTCTAATAATAATAATAATAATAATAATAATAATAATAATAATAATAATAATAATAATAATAATAATAATACAGTTAAATCACGTAAAATATCGATATTCACAAATAGAGGTTGAATTTTTTTCATATCAATATCAAATATCGTACAGACAAATTCCGTATATCGATGCTGAAGAAAGAAAAACAGTAATATATCATTATATTATACAGCAACATCGATATAATGTTATAGTTAAATCACGTAAAATCGATATTCACAAATAGAGGTTGTATTGTTTGTATATCAATATCATACAGACATCGTCAATTCCATATATTGATGCTCAAAGAAACAAACAGCAATATTAACTCACTCAACCCTAACACCGACTATATCCGTAGTTTACCCGGGGTTGCTTTTACCCCATGCCTATTTATTACATTTTTCTGAGACAAATTATAGGCGTAGTATCAAAAGCTAATGTTTTATAATAGTTAGCTATAGCATGTTTCTGACTGATAGTTGAATAAAACCATCTATGTACATGCTCATTTTTAATACATTTGTTCCAATTTTGAAAAGTAGCAAACATCTCTAGGATTGAGCGAGTTAACATATCATGATACAAGCAAGATCAAAGTTTTAAGGTTGTAGGTAAAAAGCTCTACACCAACGGGCACTTATTAACAGGTCTGATAACCAAATTGTTATGGTCTCGGCTCATTCGTTGTTGTCACGAAAATGCTCTCAAACAATCGCAAAATATTTTGTCCATAGCAACAATTGGATTCAATAGTCTGATGTCACGTCGCCCAGCAACGGCGACCATCGTGGTTCTAAACAAAGAAAATCTGTACTTTTTATTCTTCATGCTGGCTAGAACTTTTCATATGTCTTGTGATCAGAATGTATAAAAGTCAAAACACGATCATATTTATGATGTTTTTCTCCTCTGGATACGCTTTTATGCTCGTCGGAGAAATATTTCATAAGGGCGTCAGCCATTGTTCCGATAGTTTAGAACCAGTTACTAAGATACCTTGCGTCATCACGAGGGAACTGACGTCAAGACTGTTGAAGCGTATTACAATATTAAATCCGGCCGGTAACTCCGTTCGGTTATCAGACCTGCAAATAATGCCCCATTGTTGTGCAACATCGATATACATTTAAATCACGTAAAATCGATATTCACAAAAAGAGGTTCTATTATTTGCATTATATCAAATTCTATTTATCGATGCCGAAAAAAAAAATAATTTAAAAAATAGGATCATAACTTGTTTTTTTCACATTTGATTGATAGGCAGGCAGGCAGACACCAGCAATTTGATGTCTGTGGGAACAACAACGATAGGATATTTAAATTGGCTAAACGGAGTAGATCAGAACATTATAACAAATTATAGTAATACTGTATTTTGACTTATCTAACTGAGGGAGGAATTTTTATTTATTAAAATATTTATTTCTTGATTTATTGATTTAATTTGTTTTTATTTATTTATTTATTTATTTATTTATTTATTTATTTATTTATTTATTTATTTATTTATTTATTTATTTATTTATTTATTTATTTATTTATTTACTTATTTTTATTATATATTTACTCACTTATTTATTTATAGACTGGGGGAGGGGGGGGGGGTGTATTCTTCTTTTTTTTTTTTTGTTTTTTGTTTTTTGTTCGTTTCTTTATTCTGTTACTATTTTGGGGTTTGTTTGTTTGTTTGTTTTTGTTTTGTTTTGGGTGTGGTGGGGGGGGGGGAGGAAGAGGAGGGAGTGTAGTGGTCTTTAAAGGGAAATGTGGCTCAGCGTTATGGGCTTAGAGGCTAACATCGGAGTTATTCCAGTCTTCGCTTGGAATAGACCCTAACGACAACTTTCCCCTTGGGAATGAACTTTTAAAATTAAGAGCGCAATATCCATTAATTAAACGTGATCAAAAGCGCTTTACACGGGCTCTCTTGCCAACAGCAACACTTAAGTCACTCAATCCTAGAGATTTATTTGTAACTTTCAAAACAGGAAAGAACGTGTTAAAAATGAGCAGGTACATAGATAGTTTTATTCAACTACCATTAACATGTAAAAACTAAAAACAGTAGGTTTGATATTACGGCTATAATTTGTCTCATAAAAATATAATAAATAGGCATGGGGTAAAAGTAACCTGGGTAAACTACGGATATAGTCGGTGTTAGGGTTGAGTGATTTAAAATGCAGGACGAGACGTGACGCCTGTTGGGCGATATTGTCATTATTTTTTTTTCAGACAGAGACAAGGTATATAGTTAATGATCAGGTACTTATTTTAACTTGAGTACGGTAAGGTAATGTGAGTAAATAGGACTCGACTATGCACCGCTCAGAGCGAGACTCGAACCCTAGACCTACATGTCCGAAGGTGTATGTCATGCCACAAGACCACATAGCTGCACGAAAAAGGGACCTTCATCGGAATTTATGTAACCTATAGAATTTCATAGAAATCAACTTTACCAAAGAACTCAAGTCAAGTTATCAGAAACTGCAGCAAGGTAGGTGTGTGTGTGTGTGTGTGTGTGTGTGTGTGTGTGTGTGTGTGTCTGTCTGTATATGTGATTGTGTTCTGCTGCTGCTATTGCTACTACTACTGCTACTACTACTACTACTACTACTACTACTACTACTACTACTACTACTACTACTACTACTACTACTACTACTACTACTACTATACTTATTAATATTATCATAAAGAAATAAAAACGAACTCTTCAACCAAAAACACCACAAAATACCCTCCATTAAACAACCTTCATATTTTACGTTCTTTTACGAGACTCTTAAAAATGCACACGTCGCTTAAACGAATCACAATAACTATTGTAAGCCAAATTACAAAACAAGAGTAAAGAAAGCAGCAATTCTAAATAAAAACAAAGAGAGAAGAGAAGAAGGAAATATTTATACAGTCAAAAATGCATTACTCCTATACACTGACAAATTACTTATTTTTTTCTTCTTCTTCCATTTTTGGCTAGAAAATGTTTACATCAAATTATATCAATGGCTAAAATCGCCAACCCCTTTACTCACATTCTCTCACCGTACTCAGATGTAAAATGAGTATATAGCGTTGTCTATGTCCGGAAAAAAATTGTAAGTATCGCCTAACATGCGTCATGTCACGTCCTGCATACATGTTAAGTGTTGCTGTAGGTTAGGGACCCCTTGTAAAGCGATTTATTGAGCACGTTTAGTGGATATTGCGCAATATAAAAGCTCAACAACTTGTAGAAAACATTTTTTCTGGCCAAATTATATTATCATTATTATTATTATTATTATCATTATTATTATCATTATCATTATCATTATTATTATTATATTATTTATTATATTATTATTATTATATTATTATTATTATTATTAATTATCATTATCATTATCATTATTAATTATTATTATTATTATTATATTATTATTATATTATTATTATTATTATTATTATTATTATTATCATATTATTATTATTATTATTTATTATTATTATTATTATTATTATATTATTATTATTATTTTATTATCATTATTATTATTATCATCAATTATTATTATTATTAATTATTATTATTATTATTTATTTATTATTATTATTTTATTATTATTATTATTATTATTATTATTATTATTAATATATTATCATTTTATTTTATTATTATTATTATTATTATTATTATTATTAATATTATTAATATTATTATCATCATCATCATCATCATTATTTTATTATTATTATTATTTATATATTTATTATTATTATTATTATTATTATTATTATTATTATTATATATTATTACCATCATCTCATCATCATTAATTATTATTAATTATTATTATTATTATTATTATTATTATTATTTATTATTATTAATTTTATTATATTATATTATTATTATTATTAAAACAGAAAGCGTGTTTTTCCATTATTCGGCAGACTATCCTAATGTCGCGGTAATCTCTAGATGTAAACAATCAGATTTAGCATTGTTAGGGTAAACGTTTCGTTTCCAGTTTCTGACTTGACACATTCTCGGCATTGCTGAGTGTTGGGGTGATAACCATGATGTGGGGAGAAGGGAGGGAGAGGGGGGGGGGAGTGCCAAAAGTAAATAAATAAATTAATAAATAAGATGAAAAAAAAGCGGGGAGGGGGGAGAGGTCACAGATAGGGATAGAAGGGTGGGGAGGGGGAGGGGGGTTGAATCAAAGCTAATCTTTTTAGTTTTTAGTTAAATAAGAATATCTATACACATGCTCATTTTTAATACACTTTTTTTTTCTCCTATTTCGGAAAGAAGTAAAAATCTCTAGGATTGAGTGAGTTAAGTCCATATCTGACGTCCTCTGGAAAAACCCATATTTGAAAATTTGGCCAGAAAACTATTCCTTCAAATTTCGATCGATTTAAATGACCCTTATCTAGGCAAAAACTCTCAAACCTGGGACTTCGGAAGAGTCTAAATTTTCTCTTCCTGAAAAAAGAAAAGAAAAGAAAAAGAAAAACAAACGAAAATCGCACCATCACTCTTTATTTTTGGAAGTTGCGAGGAAAAAAATCCTTATGAAAATAACACAGCTTTTTCCACGACGGACCAATGAAAAGTTGGGGAAAAGTCACGTGATTTGTAAATCAAGATGGCGCACACACATAACAACGGTTGCCAATGACTCTGTCCTTAACTCAATCAATGATTCAGATGATGATGAAGATAAATATTTAACCATTTAAAATATTTACAATTTATTGAAGATCTTGAATGTCATTGGGAAGACAATCTAAAATACTTGACGTGAATAAAAATAAAGAGAGAGAGAGAGAGAGAGAGAGAGAGAGAGAGAGAGAGAGAGAGAGAGAGAGAGAGAGAGAGAGGGGAGAGAAATAGAGGGAGTGGGAAAGAGAAACCAGTAGAGAGAGGGAGAGAGAGGGGGGGGGAGAAATAGAGGGAGGGGGAAAGAGAGACCAATAGAGAGAGAGAGAGAGGGGGGGGGAGAAATAGAGGGAGGGGGAAAGAGAGACCAATAGAGAGAGAGAGGGGGGGGGAGAAATAGAGGGAGGGGGAAGAGAGACCAATAGAGAGAGAGAGAGAGAGAGAGAGAGAGAGAGAGAGAGAGAGAGAGAGAGAGACATGACATATGGTGAGCGCTTTTACCTTTTGTTGTTTTGTTTTTTTCTCGACAAAGACAACGTTGTTACGTAGTGGATCTCTGATAACCCAAAAGATTGTCGGAAGACAAACAAGAATTCAAGACATCTAGTGACGCATGTCTGTGGTGACATTCAGAAGTACAATAACAAACAAACAAAATGGTCGTCTAAATATCAATACTGTTGATAATTTTTTTTCTAAGTAGTCGAAAGCCAATAGTTACAGTTAACATGAAGAGGGGGAACAAAACCTGACGTTTGGTGAAAGATTTTACCTTATGTTTTTTTCTCGACAAAGACAACGTTGTTATGTTACGTAGTGGATATCTGATAACCCAACTGATTGTCGGAAGACAAACAAGAATTACAAGACACTGACGCATGACATTTCTGAGGTGACATTCAGAATGACAATAACAAACAAAGAGGCCGTCTAAATATATCATCAATGAAGCCGATAAATTAAATTTTTACAACGGGTCCCAAGCTAGCGACGTCCACTTATTTACAGGTCTAATAGCCAAATTAATAACCAGACAAGGGTAGACGGCAAGAGAGGAAGAGGTAGACCAAAATAATAAAATCACCAATTCTTCTTCAAACTATAAAGAAATTGAAACTAAACTATTTTGGCCATACGACTGGCCACGAATCATTAGAAAAGCACTTTCTGCAGACAAGGGTAGACGGCAAGAGAGGAAGAGGTAGACCAACAAGAAGCTGGGAACAAGATATATGTGAATGGCTGGGAATGACAGCAACTCAAGCAAGTAGACTGGCGGAAAACCGTAATCTGTTTCGCAAGAAAGTTCGGGAAGCAACGTCCTACGCAGGATCAGCTGACTAGATGAATAACCAAAGTCAATATTTTTTTTAATTAAAAAAAAAATAATAATAATAAAAGCTCAAGTAATTCCTTATGGGTTCATTGTTGTATCTAATGGAAATCTCAACAACAACAAAATGACGCAAAGTATTGTCCATTACAACAATGTTAAACTAGGCCCAAAAGTGGGTTCAGGTGTCAGACCTGCATAACATAATGTACACATCGGTCCCACGTTACGTGTTGCTGTTGGACCCCTTGTAAAGCACTTTGAGCACATTAAGTGGATATTACGCTTTATAAAAGCTCATTTTTGTTTGTTTGTTTGTTTGTTTGTTCAACATTAGGCTGGCTCCGGCACTGTTATGTGTGGAAAGAAAGGATTTCAACGAAGAACAGATCGGATGTTTTTTGAATTAAGCATTCAGAGCGATTCAATGATCTTTCTATGCGTTTGTTCTCGGGTTAAAACTGTATTGAGTTACACACAAACTTGCTAAGTGATAGTTTCGCCCTTTGATGTTGCTCTGTTGCCGTAACAATAATATGACGTGATCTATTTATTCTTACTAATACAAGCTATGCGGTCTACTTAGTCGTGGTATGACAACTCTCTCTTTCGAGATCGGAAGGTCCTGGGTTCGAGCCTCGCGCTCGGCGCATAGTTGAATCCTTGGAAAAGACTCTTTACTCACATTCTCTCACCGTATTCAGGTGTAAAATGAGTACCTGATCGTTAACAGCGTTGTCTTTGTCCGAAACATTGTAATATCGCCTAACAGGCGTTATGTCCCATCCTACATGTTAAATGTTGCTGTTGACCAGGCGTAAAGCGCTTTGAGCACGTTAAGTGGATATTGCGCTATATAAAAGCCCAATTTATGACGTGATCTATTTATTATTACTAATACAAGTTATGCGGTCTACTTAGTCGTGGTATGACAACTCTCTCTTTCGATATCGGAAGGTCCTGGGTTCGAGCTTCGAGCCTCGCTCGGCGCATAATAGTCAGTTGAGTCCTTGGAAAAGGCTCTTTTTACTCATACAGGGGACAGCGTGGCTCAGCGGTACGGTCTTTGCTTCGTACCCGAATGGTATCGAGTTCGATTACCCGCCGCTGCGTTATGTGGCCTTGAGCAAGTCACCTCGCCTTAGCTCAATTTGCGGCGCTGCACTGCGGCTGACGCCTCGGTTATTCCAGTCTTCCCTTGGAATAGACCCTAGAGACAAATTTCCCCTATGGGACGAATAAAGGGAATATTTATTTTATTTATTTTATTTTATATTCTCTCACCGTACCCAGGTGTAAAATGAGTAACTGGCCGTTAACCGTTATTAACATCGTTGTCTATGTCGGGAAAAAAATTGCAATATCGTCGCCTTACAGGCGTCATCTCCCGTTCTACATAACCCTCCTTCCGCACTAGGACAAAACTGTCCCGGGACAAATTTGTCCTGTCCCAATGGAGAAAACTTCTATTCAAAAGGGGTTCCGCACTAGGACAGGACTGTCCCAGGACACACCTGCGCGAATGCATTATTTTTTATTTTTTTTACAAGATTCAAAAGTTTTTTTGTAGGCAATTGCAACTGTAATAATTCACATTTTATGAATCAACATAAGATACGACATGACGACAATGATTTTTTACACTGTACAATGGGATTTGTTTACATAAGATTTATATAATCATGAAATATTCTTATAGCAAAAGTAATATTATTGCTACTGCTACTACTACCACTACCAATACCACGACTACGACTACGACTACGACTACGACTACTACTACTACTACTACTACTACTACTACTACTACTACTACCACTACCACTACCACTACCACGACCACGACTACGACTACTACTACAAACTACTACTACTACTACATACTACTACTACTACTACTACTACACTACCACTACCACTACCACTACCACTACCACGACTACTACTATACTACTACTACTACTACTACACTACTACTACTACTACTACTACTACTACTACTACTAGTAATGGATAAAATAGAGGTTGCATATTTCTGTGCTTTACCACGTGGAAAAAAAAGACAAATTGAAAGAGAAAACAATATTGGGTGCATCCTTTAATGACCCAAAGATTGCTCAAGGGTCAATTCCGTAGACTCTATGGTGATCTCCGATCTTATCTTAAAATGACTTTCTTGGAATCACCTCATTTTACCCAGGTGCAAATGAGTACCAGTTCGCTGATGAAAGTAATCTTTGACGGACTAGCATCATTCAAGAGGATAATAGAAAGTCAGCATGCTTCGTACCCGAAAGGCATCAGTTGATTAAGTCACCTCGCCTAGCTCAATTTGCGGCGCTGCACTGCGGCTGACGCCTGGTTATACCTTGTCCTAGCTAAATTTGCGGCGCTGCATTGCGGCTGACGCCCGGGTTATTCCAGTCTTACCTTGGAATAGACCCTCGAGAAAAATTTCCCCTATGGGATGAAAAAATGAATTTTATTATTTTAAATTTTAAACTGTTCATGTTATCTGTCTGCTCAACGCCACAGAAACATGGATAAGTTCCGGATTTATAAGCTTAGGAGGCAAGATGGCCTATGGTTAGCGCGTTGTACTCTGGACTCAGAGGTTCTGTGTTCGATTCCGACCGAAGCCAACTTGTACTTTCTTGAGCAAGAAAATTTACTCCAATCACTCACTCCATTCAGTGTAAAAGGGTACCTGTCAAGCTGGATAGTAATCTGCGATAGACTACAGACTAGCGTCCCGTTCAAAGGTTTTCAAACAAATACGTTAACTGTCCGCTTCACGCTATTGAAACCGGAATAACTCCTGCACCATTGGCTACAAGGCTCTAAAGGACTTAATTTGTTTTACAATGAGTCCAAGTGGCTCAGAAGGACTAACTTATAAATATTTTCATTGAGAATTCCCGAAATAAATAACGATAAAGATAATTGATCCCACAAGTTACCGAATAGATGTGCGACCGGTTTTAGACACGTTACTGCTGTGTCACAAAGTGTGACACTTCTTAAATTATATTTATAAACATACGTTTTTAAATTGCCGAAAATATTTATGTTGCTATGCCTTCTTTACGTGGTTTCATCACATAGAATTATTTTTTGAATTGTTCTTGTTTTTTTATATTTAGAATTGAAATAAATAAATAAATTAAAACTGTGAAATTGAATGTAAGCTTCAGTTTAATATACGAAAACAGATAAAATGGACGTTTCGGGTTTCCCCTTCATCAACAACACATGATGAATTAAAAACTACAGACGAATGAGATAATGTGGTAGTGGCGTTGTTAAGATGCATAAACAACAACATTGATGGGCAGGAAATTGTATGCTACTTTGTGAGGAAGCGCGAATTAAAACAGAGCAATAGAAATTTATAAAAGGTGCGTACTTAATTATGTCAAAAGAGGGAGGCGGGGAGGAACTGTGTAATGCAGTATAGAAGACAGTGAACTAAAATAAAGTGTGGACTATTGTTGGAAAATAAATACAATGGAATTGGAAATAAATACAAAATATAAGGATGTAGTTATTAATATATTAGTGGCATTAGCAGCAGCAGAAGCAACAGTAGAAATAGTAGTGGTAGTAGTAGTATAGTAGTAGTAGGTAGTAGTAGTAGTAGTAGTAGTAGTAGTATAGTATAGTAGTAGTAGTAGTAGTAGAGTAGTAGTATAGTATAAGTAGTAGTAGTAGTAGTAGTAGTAGTAGTAGTATAGTAGTAGTAGTATAGAGTAGTAGTAGTAGTATAGTAGTAGTAGTAGTATAGTAGTAGTAGTAGTAGTAGTAGTAGTAGTAGGAGGAGGAGGAGGAGGAGGAGGAGGAGAGGAGGAGGAGGGAGTAGTAGTATAGTAGTAGTAGTAGTAGGAATCAGAAAATAAAGACAGGCATTTCAATTTTGACACGGCGCCGCCAAGTCTGGTTTTTTGTCCTAGTGCGGAAGTCTGCTATATTTTTCTACTATCACAAACGATATGAACACGGGACTGGGACAGTCCTGTCCCGTTGATTTGTAGCATTTCACAACGCTTGGGACACAACGGGACTGTTTTGTCCCGTCCCAATAGGTGCGGAAGATCTCTCTAAATTCTATATGTTACAGATTTGGGACAGGACTGTCCCGGGACAGTCCTGTCCTAGTGCGGAAGAGGGTTAATGTTATGCATTGCTGTTGGTCAGGGACACATTTTAAAGCGCTTTGGGCACGTTTAGTGGATAATGCGCTATAGATAGATAGATAGAATGAAAATGACGTCACTATGGTCTTCGTTATTGTATTTTTTTTTTTTTTTTTTTTTTGCCATCCGCGTTTATGAATAATAATTCTCACTATACTTTATTAACCAGACTATAAAAGTTCATGGGTACCCAGAGTGTCTCTTAGGCGATATTACAATTCTTTTTCCGACATAGACAGCGCTGTTAACGTCCAGGCACTCATTTTACACCTGAGTACGGTGAGAGAATGTGAGTAAATAGCCTTTTCCAAGGTCTCAACTATGCGCCGAGCGAGTCTCCAACCGAGGACCGAGAAGTGTCATACCACAAGACCACACAGTCGTGTGTTGGTCCCTTATACTTCCGGATGGCAATGTTGTGAGCTTCTTAACCAAACGCATACTATCAGTTAAAGATTTTGTGAAAGAAAGAAAGAAAGAAAGAAATAAAGAAAGAAATGAAAGAGAGAAAGAAATCAATCAATCAATTAACGAATGTGTGTGTGTGTGTGTGTGTGTGTGTGTGTGTGTGTGTGTGTGTGTGTCTTTTGTTTTGTTTTACATTTTTTTGTTGACCATATTGAATAACACACAAACTGCTTAGCATTAGTTTTACCCTTTGATGTTTCTTTGTCACCGTCATAACATGACCTGACCTATTATTCCTATTACAACCTGCATCAAAGGAAAGACAGTTGGAATCCCGTTTGATTTTGCACAATCAAGTGAATCTTATACATTAATTTTTATTTTTTAATCAGATCAGAGAGTATACTGTTATACAATACAATTTCATGACACTCCCCCTTCTCCCCCCCCCCCCCCCCCCCCCCCCCCCCCCCACCCTCGCCTCCCGCTACATTTCTTTTTTTCTTTCTCCCAGTTAGTTGTAAAATGACGTTAAGTAGGACAAATGAATGCCTGACGCACCGTTTATTGTTACCACATGCTGACATGACGTTTCATTTATTTATTTATTTATTTATTTATTTATTTATTTATTTATTTATTTATTTATTTTATTATTATTTTTTATTTATTTATTATTATTTATTTATTTATTATTTTTATTATTTATTTCTTTTCTTTTTATTTCTTTCTTTCTTTTCTTTCTTTTTTCTTTCTTTCTTTCTTTCTTTCTTTTTTCTTTCTTTCTTTCTTTCTTTCTTCTTTCTTTCTTTCTTCTTTTCTTTCTTTTTCTTCTTCTTTCTTTTTCTTTTTTCTTTCTTCTTTCTTTCTTTCTTTCTTTCTTTCTTTCTTTCTTCCTTTCTTTCTTTCTTTCTTTCTATCTTTCTTTCTTTCTTCCTTTTTTATTAGCTAAAGTTCTTGTGGACTGTAAAAACATAATGAAAATAACAGTTTCGAGAAAAAAAAACCCAACAAAATACCAAACACGGAACAGCGCTTTGAGAGCACGTTTAGTGGATATGACGCTATATAAAAGCTCAAGATTTATTTATTTATTTATTTATTTATTTATTTATTTATTTATTTATTTATTTATTTATTTATCTATTTCCTTTTATTTTATTGGCTTAAGTTCTTGTGGACTGTAAGAAGTAATGAGCAAATATGAAAAAACTGTTTCGGAAAAGAACGAAATACCAAACTCGGAACGGTTCTGGCGACACGACCCTTCTTCAGGCAATAACAAAACATACAATGAAAATTAATACGTCACTCTTACGCCAGACCGACTGCAGAAAATACGTTTTTGGCGCCTCGTTTCGGCTAGGAATATGGTTTTGGAAAAAAACCTGAATATCCACAAACGTGCTCAAAACACTTTTCAAAGGGTAGCTAGCATGACGTAACTATAATAGTACTTTAGTCGGCCATGGTAGATGACCAAAAGCAACACGTAACATGTGGAACAAGACTTGACGTCTGTTATTGTCATTCATACTGCATGCTGAGGATAGAAATAAAAACGACGAACTAGATACTATGAACCAGTGAAAAGGTGCCTTTTAAAAAAATCCTCTTATTGATTCACCCTATAGTTCTTCATTTTACCATAGTCACGGGGTAACAAAATTACTCCCGTCGTACGAATAGGTATAGTTCTTTATTTTACCATAGTCACGGGGTAACAAAATTACCACCGTCGTACGAATAGGTATAGTTCTTTATTTTACCATAGTCACGGGGTAACAAAATTACTCCCGTCGTACGAATAGGTATAGTTCTTTTTTTTACCATATCATAGTCACGGGGTAACAAAATTACTCCCGTCGTACGAATAGGTATAGTTCTTTATTTTACCATAGTCACGGGGTAACAAAATTACTCCCGTCGTACGAATAGGTATAGTTCTTTATTTTACCATATCATAGTCACGGGGTAACAAAATTACCCCCGTCGTACGAATAGGTATAGTTCTTTATTTTACCATATCATAGTCACGGGGTAACAAAATTACTCCCGTCGTACGAATAGGTATAGTTCTTTATTTTACCATATCATAGTCACGGGGTAACAAAATTACCCCCGTCGTACGAATAGGTATAGTTCTTTATTTTACCATATCATAGTCACGGGGTAACAAAATTACTCCCGTCGTACGAATAAGGGGTAAAAACACGACGTACGATTGATTGGGTTAAAGAGCGTCTAATAAGGCCCTTCCGTCACGACACCAGAAGATATCGTCGCCT
>NC_088366.1:59095227-59097727 GCF_034508935.2 Berghia stephanieae | reverse complement strand
TCCTCTCAATACGATTCAATAGTCTGATGTCACGCCGCCCGGCAACGGCGGCCATCTTGGTTCTCAACAAAGAAAATCATTACTTTTTATTCTTCATGCTGGCTAGAACTTTTCATATGCCTTGTGATCAGAATGTGTAAAAGTCAAAACATGATCAAATTTATGTGGGGTTTTTTTTCCCTCTGGATACGCTTTTATGCTTGCCAGAGAAATATTTCATACGGCGTCCGCCATTGTTCCGATAGTTTAGAGCCAGTGTTACTAAGTTACCATGCTTCATTAGGAAGGAAGTGACGTTACGACTGTTGAAGAGTATTATATGTTTGTTTTATGTTTTTTATGTTTTTAAGGGTTTTACGGCGCTTGCAACACATTAAGGTCATATCAGCGCCAGTAGAAAGGAAGAAAATGGGATTGTAAAAAGATTCTAATATACAATAAAAAAAGGACTTGAGGAAAAAAGTAAGACAAATGGGAATTGGTTCAAATAGGGAACAGTAGATGTAGATTCCAAGAGCACACTATCAGTGTACTGAGTTTGAGATCACCTAAATGTCTCACCCATACACAAGCACAAGATCCCACAAAGAATATACACTCAAATTCTTACAATATACATTCAAAATAACAAACACAGCAATACATAACAGGGAGATGATTTACAAGGGGAAAAAAATATCATCTCCCAAAACAATACATATGCATTTGACTATTTCCCTCCCAGCCAAGCACTATGGCAAGGGCCAGGGCAAAACCTAGTAATCTCATTCCAAGACAAAGACAGAAAGCAAATTGGAAAACAGATATAGATGATAGAATAAACAGTAAGTGCTACCCTGCCCTATATGGGAATCATAATATGTTTATTTAATTTGTAAAATATACCCTTCAATTGGGCACGGGTTCTCGCAGCTGCAGCTAGCTTCAGTTTGGGTTATTACGTCTCATTAAATTCTCTCTTAACGACCTTTGAAGGTTACGCATACCACGAACTTTGAAGGTTACGCATACCACCAATACTCAAACTCAAATGCTGTGTTTACCGACCTGACATTGAATGAATGAATGAATGAGTGAATTTATATAGCGCCTAGATCCACAATGTGCTCAGAGGCGCTTAAAAATTGAGCTTTATATAGCGCAATATCCACTAAATGTGCTCAAAGCGCTTTACAAGGGGTCCCTGGTCAACAGCAACATTTAACATGTAGGACGAGACATGACGCCTGTTAGGCGATATTACAATTTTTCGGACAAAGACAACGCTGTTAACGGCCAGGTACTCATTTTACACCTGAGTACGGTGAGAGAATGTGAGTAAAGAGCCTTTTCCAAGGACTCAACTATGCGCCGAGCGAGGCTCGAACCCAGGACCTTCCGATCCGAAAGCGAGTGTCATACCACTAGACCACATTGCCGTTGGGTTATTACGTCTCATTAAATTCTCTCTTAACGACCTTTGAAGGTCACGCATACCACCAATACTCAAACTCAAATGCTGTGTTTACCGACCTGACATTGCATACGCACGGACCTCTCCTGCTCCTAATAAGTTTCTTGTCTCGATGTTATCGTTTAGTCTCGGGTGGCAGATACGGTAACGGTCGGAGTGAAAGCATTACGAACAACCGAATCAATAAGTAGCCATCGTTAACTTATAGTCTGACACTGACCAAAAAATGACGTCAAAAGACAAGTCTTTTGACTTCATTTTTGGTCAGTGTCAAGCTATAGA
This sequence comes from Berghia stephanieae, assembly GCF_034508935.2. Lineage (NCBI taxonomy): Eukaryota > Metazoa > Mollusca > Gastropoda > Nudibranchia > Aeolidiidae > Berghia > Berghia stephanieae. Next base: position 59,095,992 of record NC_088366.1, on the reverse strand, counting down.
TAGTATGCGCTTGGCAAAAAAGTTCACAACATTGCCATCCGGAAGTATAACGGACCAATACACAAAACTTTATGTAACCATGAACATTTTTGTCCTTGTTAATACAGTTTAGTGAGAATTACTCATAAACGTGGATGGCAACAAAAAAAAAAAAAAAAACAATAACAAAGACCCGAGTGACGTCAACTTCATTCTATCTATATAAAAAGAACCTACTATGTAAGTGACACACCTACTAATATCCCTCTATGTTTACATACACACCAACACGACACGTTTACATCCATCACCGCTAATACCTATAGTATAGGACTACTCCGACAATAATACATTGACACACTGTGGGCCAGTCTTCTCTCCCCTCCCCTCCCCCCAAAACATCAAAACCATCAAAGACATTCCACAAGTAACTGTCTAAATAAAAACGACACGACAGAAACTCCGAAACGAAAACATGGAAAATGAAATGTCGGGCGGGAGGCAGAAACATTGGCTGCCAGCAGATGGCCAGAGTAGAGTTCCTCGTGGCCAATTTCGATTTCAAAAGTGGCCAAACAAAACCTCTCGTGGCCAAACACTACAAACACTCGTACTCCCCTTGAAAAACTCATCGGTTTTCATAATAAAATGTTAACGATGGCTACGGTAGGTGCCACACCACACCACCCACGGTCTCCACTCCTTCGCTTCTTCGATTCATTCCGACGTAACTGAGGATCAATCAATCAATCAATCAATCAATCAATCAATCAATCAATCAATTAC
>NC_088366.1:59085227-59087727 GCF_034508935.2 Berghia stephanieae | reverse complement strand
TGTTGATGATGATGATGATGATGATGATGATGATGATGATGATGATGATGATGATGATGATGATGATGATGATGACAATAATACATGGCATTTATATCGCGCATTTTCATCAATGTGTGATGCTCAATGCACGTTACAAATCAATATACAACATTTATCTTTGAGACGAGTGGTAACATTAAACAAAAAAATGATAGCTTACTATTTTTTATACGGGCGTTGGAGCAAGCGGTTGGGAACTTGAGAACACTGAAAATCAGCGATTAATTAAATTTCACTAATGATTGAAGTTTCGTTATGTTTAATCTTGAACAAATTAGCGAGTTGTGAAGATGTTTGCCAAAACGTATTCTTGAGGGGGGAGCGAATAAAAAGGTCGTAGTACCCTTCGTAGAGATGGTGGAGATAGACAGCGATAGAGGAGGAAAGAGTAGTAGAGAGGAGAGGGGGGGGGGGAGGATAAAGTGAGTGAGTGAAGGATAGATAGATAGATAGATAGATAGATAGATAGATAGATAGATAGATAGATAGATAGATCACTGAAAATCAGCGATAATTAAATTTAGTAATGATGAAGTTTCGTTATGTTTAATCTGAAACAAATTAGAAGTTGTGAAGATAGTTGCAAAGATCTGAGGGGAGCGAATAAAAGGTCGTAGTACTGTAAGATGGAGATAGACAGCGATAGAGGAGAAAGATAGTAGAGAGAAGGGGGGAGGATAAAGTGATGAGTGAAGATAGATAGATAGATAGATAGATAGATAGATAGATAGATAGATAGATAGATAGATAGATAGATAGATAGATAGATAGATAGATAGATAGATAGATAGATAGATAGATAGATAGATAGATAGATAGATAGATAGATAGATAGATAGATAGATAGAAGAGATAGAAGAGATAGAGAGAAGATAGAAGAAGATAGAAGAGAGAAGAAGATAGAAGTAGAAGATAGAAGATAGACTAGATAGATAGAAATAGAAGATAGATAGATAGAGAGATAGAAGAAGATAGAATAGATACAGAAATAGATAGATGATGATAATACATAGAATGAAGATAATTAGATAACGAAGACAGACGATAGATGAGAGAGAGGGAGGGGAAAGAGAAGAGAAGAGAGAGAGAGAGAAGGGGAGAGGAGAGAGAAAGAATAGATAGTGAGAATATGGAAGAGCAATGGGGCGGATTGAAGATATAGGAATCAATACAATTTGCACAATATCCATCCAAAACAATTCATCTAAAACACAAACAAACACAGTCAACAGATATCAAAAAAACAAGGGGCAGGAATATTCATGGCTTCTCCGCCATCACTACGTACTTTCATCATCATCTTCATCATCATCATCATCATCATCATCATCATATCTCATCATCACATCATCACACCACCAACACCACCACACACCACCACCACACCAACCACACCCACACCACAAATCTTACCTTACAACGACAGTACAGTACCCACAGACATACGACACACACTTGGTCAATTAACCCCAATAGCTTCCATTCTCATCCTACTTCCACTAAACAAAAGTCTGTCTAGTAGAAAACAAGACTACTATACTAAAGGAACGAACCATGAGCTATTAGGTCACTCAACATTGCAGGTAACACAAACAGTAATTAAGGGGGGGGGGGGGGGGGGGGGGGGTTGGCTATTTTTACAACATGTCTGAGTAAGTTGAGAATAAAAATGTTGCTGCTTGAAATTCGAAGAAATAAAGAACAACAGGAAATTGAATACAAGCTTCAATTTAATCAATCAACAAAGACAGATTGTGTAGACGTTTCGGGTATTCCCTTTATCAACAATTTCACTAAACAAAAGACTGTCTAGTAGAAAACAAGACTACTAAGAGGGAACGAACCATGAGCTATTAGGTCACTCAACCATTGCAGGTAGACCACAAAACAGTAATCAAGCAAGGCAGGGGGGGGGGGGTGGCTATTTTACAACCTGTATGAGTAAGTTGAGAATAATAATAAATGTTGCGGCTTGAAGCTATAAGATGAAATATTAAATAACACCAGGAAATTGAATACAAGCTTCGTTTTTAATCAACAAAGACAGATTATGTAGACGTTTCGGGTTTTCCCTTTGTTAACAAAACACGATGAATGAAACAACAAAAGATGGGATGCTTTTTTTTTTAAGGTCAACAAGTTTTAACGGGTGTGTGTGTGGGGGGGGGGGGGGGGGGGGGGGGGGAGGGGGGGTTTGTTTTGCTGTTTTATTTTTATTTTTTTTATTTTTTATTTTTTTGTTCTTGTTTTGTTTTGTTTTTCGTCATTGTGAAAGTTATGGAAAGTGACAAAATCTCAAGGTCACATTAACGCACATTCCACCATGCATATTATTACGTGTCATTTCTATGGATGGATGGAAAGATCACCCATGACAGCGAGGCATTGTTTACATCGTGGTAAATAAACTTGACGTAAATCCCATACATCACAAGCGGCCGGTCTTGAAAGTAGATAG
>NC_088366.1:59077727-59080227 GCF_034508935.2 Berghia stephanieae | reverse complement strand
AAAAAGGGATAAAAAGAACAAACAAAAGTAAGGGCTGTTATTTTTTTAAAGAATGGTTTGGTTTTGTTCTGTTTTGTTTATTTTTCTTAACAGTAAATGGTTTGGTTTGTTCGTTTGTTTTTTTTCTTAAAGTAATGGTTTGTTTTTGTTCGTTTTGTTTTTTTCTTAACAGTAAATGGTTGGTTTTGTTCTGTTTTGTTTTTTTCTTAACAGTAAATGTTTGGTTTGTTCTGTTTGTAACATAATGGTTGGTTTTGTTCATGTGTTTTTTTTTTCTTAACAGTAAATGGTTTGGTTTGTGTTGTTTTTTTTTTTCTAACAGAAATGGTTTGGTTTTGTTCTGTGTTTTTTTTTTCTTAACAGTAAATGGTTTGGTTTTGTTTGTTTTTGTTTTTTTCTTAACAGTAAATGGTTTGGTTTTTCGTTGTTCTAAGTATGTTTGTTTGTTGTTTTTTTTTAACAGTAAATGGTTTGGTTTTGTTTTGTTTTTTTTTTTTCTTAACAGTAAAAAATGGTTTGGTTTTGTTCTGTTGTTTTTTTTTTCTTAACAGTAAATGGTTTGTTTTGTTCTGTTGTTTTTTTTTTCTTAACAGTAAATGGTTTGTTTTGTTTTGTTTTTTTTTTCAACAGTAAATGGTTGTTTCTGTTGTTTTTTTTTTTCTTAACAGTAAATGGTTTGGTTTTGTTCTGTTGTTATATGTTTTTTTTCTTAACAGTAAATTGGTTTTGTTGTTTTGTTCTGTGGTTGTTTGTTTTTTTTTTTCTTAACAGTAAATGGTTTGGTTTTGTTCTGTTGTTTTTTTTTTTCTTAACAGTAAATGGTTTGGTTTTGTTCTGTTGTTTTTTTTTTCTTAACAGTAAATGGTTTGGTTTTTGTTTGTTTTGTTTTTTTTTTCTTAACAGTAAATGGTTTGGTTTTGTTTGTTGTTTTTTTTTTTCTTAACAGTAAATGGTTTGGTTTTGTTCTGTTGTTTTTTTTTTTCTTAACAGTAAATGGTTTGGTTTTGTTCTGTGTTTTTTGTTGTTTGTTTTGTTCTTTTCTAACAGTAAATGGTTTGGTTTTGTTCTGTTGTTTTTTTTTTTCTTAACAGTAAATGGTTTGTTTTGTCTGTTTTTTTTTTTAACAGTAAATGTTGTTTTGTTGTTGTTTTTTTTTCTTAACAGTAAATGGTTTGTGTTCTGTTTTTTTTTTCTCGTGTTTGTTTTGTTTTTTTTTTTTTCTTAACAGTAAATGGTTTGGTTTTGTTCTGTTGTTTTTTTTTTTCTTAACAGTAAATGGTTTGGTTTTGTTCTGTTGTTTTTTTTTTTCTTAACAGTAAATGGTTTGGTTTTGTTCTGTTTTTTTTTTTTCTTAACAGTAAATGGGTTTTTGTTTTGAATGTTTGGTTTTGTTTTTGTTTTTTTTTCTTAACAGTAAATGGTTTGGTTTTGTTCTGTTGTTTTTTTTTTTCTTAACAGTAAATGGTTTGGTTTTGTTCTGTTGTTTGTTTTTTTCTTAACAGTAAATGGTTTGGTTTTGTTCTGTTGTTTTTGTTTTTCTTAACAGTAAATGGTTTGGTTTTGTTGTTTTTTTTTTCTTAACAGTAATGGTTTGGTTTTGTTCGTTTTTTTTTTTTCTTAACAGTAAATGGTTTGGTTTTGTTCTGTTGTTTTTTTTTTCTTAACAGTAAATGGTTTGGTTTTGTTTTGTTTTGTTTTTTTTTCTTAACAGTAAATGGTTTGGTTTTGTTCTGTTGTTTTTTTTTTTCTTAACAGTAAATGGTTTGGTTTTGTTCTGTTGTTTTTTTTTTTCTTAACAGTAAATGGTTTGGTTTTGTTCTGTTGTTTTTTTTTTTCTTAACAGTAAATGGTTTGGTTTTGTTCTGTTGTTTTTTTTTTTCTTAACAGTAAATGGTTTGGTTTTGTTCTGTTGTTTTTTTTTTTCTTAACAGTAAATGGTTTGGTTTTGTTCTGTTTTTTTTTTTTTCTTAACAGTAAATGGTTTGGTTTTGTTCTGTTGTTTTTTTTTTTCTTAACAGTAAATGGTTTGGTTTTGTTCTGTTTTTTGTTTTTCTTAACAGTAAATGGTTTGGTTTTGTTCTGTTGTTTTTTTTTTTCTTAACAGTAAATGGTTTGGTTTTGTTCTGTTGTTTTTTGTTTTTCTTAACAGTAAATGGTTTGGTTTTGTTCTGTTTTTTTGTTTTTCTTAACAGTAAATGGTTTGGTTTTGTTCTGTTGTTTTTTTTTTTCTTAACAGTAAATGGTTTGGTTTTGTTCTGTTGTTTTTTTTTTTCTTAACAGTAAATGGTTTGGTTTTGTTCTGTTGTTTTTTTTTTTCTTAACAGTAAATGGTTTGGTTTTGTTCTGTTTTTTTGTTTTTCTTAACAGTAAATGGTTTGGTTTTGTTCTGTTGTTTTTTGTTTTTCTTAACAGTAAATGGTTTGGTTTTGTTCTGTTTTTTTTTTTTCTTAACAGTAAATGGTTTGGTTTTGTTCTGTTGTTTTTTTTTTTTCTTAACAGT